>NC_054541.1:34325767-34528267 GCF_017654505.1 Polyodon spathula
CGAGATAATTCGCATTGCACCAAAACTACACACACACACACACACACACACACACACACACACACACGCGTCAAAGGCAAGGGGATGTACTTCAGAGAGCAGATAGGATAAAGAGAAAGCATGCTGTTCTGGATTAAATAATGAACGATTACAAAACAAACATCATAACGCTTCAGTACATTGTTGGCAACAATTCATGTCGTCAGCAGCAACCTTTTTTTTTTCTTTGTAAAGGCCCGCCTATGATTTCTCACAAAGTGCTGCTGCAATAATGTTTTGATTTTAGTGACCCAGTTACAATACATGCTTGTTTGTGTTAGATTTTTGTAGGTAAAGGGCAATGTGTTTCATAACGAACAAAGTTTGTGGGAAATCATGTTTTTCTATCAAGTTTTGAATAAATAAAATAAATCAGATAACATGCAAGACTTTACGATTTTTAGTGTAGCAAGATTTGTACAATAACTGCTGACATATTTTACACCCCATCTGAACCTCAACTAGAGCAATGGAAAGATTACTGTTGTGTAGTAAAGATTCCAACTGTGTTATTGATAGTGTAATATAAGAAAGGAGCTTCTTAATGTTGAAGCTGATATACTTTAAAAATTATTTTGATCCATACACTGTAGACTATGTGTTTTGGTAGACTTCTTTTACAAACTGAACTGCAGATTTAAACACAAAGGGTTCAGACTAGGCATTGTCCTGCTAAGTAGCCCCACTCCTACTGATTTATAGATACAAACAATGCGATGCATTCAAGAGTTTCACATCCCATCTGCTCAGTCATGACATGGCTTGAAGAGTTGTCCTCTCAAGGCTATTGGTTGTTTTCCTAGAACATACCAGATGGTGCTCATATTTGTATATATATATATATATATATATATATATATATATATATATATATATATATATATATATATATATATACAGTGGCTTGCGAAAGTATTGACCCCCCTTGGCATTTTTCCTATTTTGTTGCCTTACAACCTGGAATTAAAATGGATTTTTATTTGGATTTCATGTAATGGACATACACAAAATAGTCCAAATTGGTGAAGTGAAATGAAAAAAATAACTTGTTTAAAAAAATTCTAAAAAATAAATAACGGAAAAGTGGTGCGTGCATATGTATTCACCCCCTTTGCTATTAAGCCTCTAAATAAGATCTGGTGCAACCAATTACCTTCAGAAGTCACATAATTAGTTAAATAAAGTCCACCTGTGTGCAATCTAAGTGTCACATGATCTGTCACATGATCTCAGTATATATACACCTGTTCTGAAAGGCCCCAGAGTCTGCAACACCACTAAGCAAGGGGCACCACCAAGCAAGCGGCACCATGAAGACCAAGGAGCTCTCCAAACAGGTCAGGGACAAAGTTGTGGAGAAGTACAGATCAGGGTTGGGTTATAAAAAAATATCCGAAACTTTGAACATCCCACGGAGCACCATTAAAGCCATTATTAAAAAATGGAAAGAATATGGCACCACAACAAACCTGGCAAGAGAGGGCCGCCCACCAAAACTCACGGACCAGGCAAGGAGGGCATTAATCAGAGAGGCAACAAAGAGACCAAAGATAACCCTGAAGGAGCTGCAAAGCTCCACAGCAGAGATTGGAGTATCTGTCCATAGGACCACTTTAAGCCGTACACTCCACAGAGCTGGGCTTTACGGAAGAGTGGCCAGAAAAAAGCCATTGCTTAAAGAAAAAAATAAGCAAACACATTTGGTGTTCGCCAAAAGGCATGTGGGAGACTCCCCAAACATATGGAAGAAGGTACTCTGGTCAGATGAGACTAAAATTGAGCTTTTTGGCCATCAAGGAAAACGCTATGTCTGGCGCAAACCCAACACCTCTCATCACCCCGAGAACACCATCCCCACAGTGAAGCATGGTGGTGGCAGCATCATGCTGTGGGGATGTTTTTCATCGGCAGGGACTGGGAAACTGGTCAGAATTGAAGGAATGATGGATGGCGCTAAATACAGGGAAATTCTTGAGGGAAACCTGTTTCAGTCTTCCAGAGATTTGAGACTGGGACAGAGGTTCACCTTCCAGCAGGACAATGACCCTAAGCATACTGCTAAAGCAACACTCGAGTGGTTTAAGGGGAAACATTTAAATGTCTTGGAATGGCCTAGTCAAAGCCCAGACCTCAATCCAATTGAGAATCTGTGGTATGACTTAAAGATTGCTGTACACCAGCGGAACCCATCCAACTTGAAGGAGCTGGAGCAGTTTTGCCTTGAAGAATGGGCAAAAATCCCAGTGGCTAGATGTGCCAAGCTTATAGATACATACCCCAAGAGACTTGCAGCTGTAATTGCTGCAAAATGTTGACTTTGGGGGGGGGGGGGGGGGGTGAATACTTATGCACGCTCAAGTTTTCTGTTTTTTTTGTCTTATTTCTTGTTTGTTTCACAATAAAAAATATTTTGCATCTTCAAAGTGGTAGGCATGTTGTGTAAATCAAATGATACAAACCCCCAAAAAATCAATTTTAATTCCAGGTTGTAAGGCAACAAAATAGGAAAAATGCCAAGGGGGGTCAATACTTTCGCAAGCCACTGTATATATATATATATATATATATATATATATATATATATATATATATATATATATATATATATATATATATATATATATAACAGTGTGAATGCCGGCGCTACAAAAGTGTTCAAAAAAACTTTTCAAGCACAGGGTGCTTTGTCTTGAGACAACATCTCCTCCAGTGGAAAACCACAGCGAAGGAGAACAAAGACAGCAACTCCTGTTAAAGTCAAGTCAATATCCACACAGAGTTCTTAATAAAAGCAATCGTCTTTATTTCACCTACTTCATAGCAAACATCGTTATGTTTTGACCCATAGGTCTTCTTCAGACAAGAAAGGTAAATATTGTACATAACCCTTAGTCATTATTCACTTCAGGAGAACAAAAGGAAACATTTTTATAATCTTTAAAATATAGTTTTCCAGTACAGTACCACTAGTACGCCATAACACTAATGTTTATTTGTTCTGGGTTTTTTTTTTTTACAGCAATTGCAGCCTTTGGTGGAGACAAAGTGAAGATTTTCATTCAGATAAATTTAAGTGCAATTCATCAACAGTGGTGATTTTTCATAAGATGCTTATCCTTTGTATTAGTAAAATTTCCTAGAAACATTTTTTATTTAACAGTTGGATGGATGTGGTTATTATAATCGGTGAATTATTCATTTTAAAAACCTCAGTTTAAAATTAACAGCAGTTGAGTAATGACGAACGAACCAAAAGGTGCCTTGAGCAGTCAAAAGTCAGAAATGTAATATAGGTTATCAATGAATCAGGTGCTCTGCCCACAGATTAAAATGTTGTGAAGATAATTAATCCTGCATATAAAGCTATAACTTTTTTTGATAAGCTTAAAATAAGTCTAACAATATAATTGTGCTGAAAGATATAAACTGATTGTAGTAAATGTTGTATTCCATAGTACAAATAACATATTCAGATAAATAACCACACAATTATAAAAAGTGACACTTACAACATGCATAGCATAATAACAGGTTAAAACCAATAATCTGTAAACAGTGCATTGTACAACTAGATGCATATTGATCACCAGCTGTCGAAGCAGCTGAATATTATGGATTCTATGCATGATATAATGAAAGGGTGTTCAAGTACAATATATGCATATTGTGAACCTATGACAGGTGAGAATTGAAGATTGCGGGTCACAGAATGCAGCAGTGTTGAAGAGCAACTGGGAAAAAGTATCGACTTTGAAACGTGGACATTGTACATCAAACAATACGAAGACCGTTCTTATAGCCAGGTTTCCATCTGCAAATCTCTGCCGCCGTTTCCATATGCCGTTTATGTTTGAACCTGCAACTGGATGACATATTGGTATCATGTACATTTATAAAGGAATTCACAAACCTCCAATATTTCCGACAATAAGATGAATTCGCAACACTCTGTTCTGCTTGTCTGTTTTCAACAGTCCATGGTTTAAAATGTGCCACCCGTCCTTACCCTTGGACAATCTTTAAATAGCTACCTCCATGAAGTTGGAGTGTGTGACCTGTCATCGCTCAGTTGTGACTAGAGCTTTGACCCAACTGATTTCCATTACATGAGAGTAAATGTCAAAACTTCATGCTGATTTGAACTCGGCTCTCACTAAGATAAGCACCAACTAAGACGTAGCTTTACAGTAAACTAATGTGATCCATCTGCATCTCCATTCATTTGCGTTTCTTTCTATCTGTTGATGTAGACATTCTTCTGCCTGGTGTTGATGGCTGAAGTGTAATGCTTGCTTATTTTGCCTCCCCAGCACATCAGCAGACACAACTGCTGCGATGCTGGCTCCGGGGATAAACCACAGTGTGGTCTCCCCATCGCCTCAGCATGCCAGCCATCTGGATTGAGCTGAATAGGGTACATCTCTGGGGTCTTCAAGTGGGCACCTTCTGTCCTCAGTGTTTCGTCAACTAGCCCACAACACTTCAAGAGGGATCAACAGTAATTCTGGCATCCCAGCATCACCCCCTGTCCCCCACTCAACTCAGCCCAGCTTATTTACCCGTACATCAGTGTTGCTTTCTTCCTATTGTGCTTGAGATCCCCATCCAGAATCTTTCCATCTCAACCACAGCCAGTTGCTGCTCCTTTCTGCTGCTTCAGATAAGTTCTTCACTGTGTGACGCAACTCTTGGTCACTGAACCCGACATCTCTGAGAAACTGGGTGGTAGAGTGTGCCTCAAATCCTAGACAACCCACCTCCACTGGACAAACTCAGACTCTCCGTCCTCGCTGTTCCGCTTCAGCAGCTAGTTGACCATACTGAAGTTTCTTCCTCTCATACGCCTCATCCACAGCATCCTCCCATGGCACTGTTAACTGTACCAGAAATTGGTTTGATACCAATCTGCTGAATTAACAGGACTGAATTCAAAATTAATTACTTCAGAATCACTGTTATCTTAACTTACTCCATTCACAAATGTTTAGGTCTATATAGAAGTTGTATTTGTTTGAGTGCTATTTTTTGTATTTGGATCTGAATATACAGTATGAGTATATAGTGTTATTTTGAACAGCGATATTGCATTGTGCGATTTTAAATACAGTACTAAAAGTACCTATAAAATATTCCTGGCACAGTTAATGAGTATTCTAGTTGCCACAAAAATGTATTCACCCCCTAATTTCAAGACATAGAGTTGGGCTAAGTTATTAATCATGCAAACACAAATCAATATGGGTCTTTGTCATTCTTATAATATATTCCAAGAGAATTACCAAGTTTAATGCTGTAAGTTAGTTTCCTTAATCAGCTTTACATTCCAAGCACATTTTATTCAGTTTATATCTGTGTAGACCTAATAATAACAATACTACACGTAGTTTTTGAACAGTTTTCACCCTTCAGGTGGGCATATATTTCTTTTGATTATAAACTAATGACCAATATATCTGTCAATAGAAATGTTAGAAAATACTGACAATTAAAAATATATTACAAGTTTGCATTATAACTACTTTTGCATTTACTGTACTCTTTTTACTTCACCAGTGCAGTTAGTGTTTAATATATGAAATTCTCTTCAATAATAAATACAACATTAGGAGGTAAATGAAAATGATTGGTTTAGCATCATGTACTGGACAGCAATGCATGCTGTGTGGTGTATGACTCCCAAAGGAAGCTTTCAAGCTGCACAAAAGAAAACGAAAGCTCTTCTTAGAGTTTTTTGGCATCAGGGTTTAAAAAAAAAAAAAATCAGCCACACTGAGTACTACAAAACTATGACACTTAATAAAATTTGGACAAACTTTTCAAATAGAAGCCTTTCTCGAAGATAAACTACACATAAACACACACACACACACACATATATATATATATATATATATATATATATATATATATATATATATATATATATATATATATATATATATATATATATAAGAATGGTAAATTTGATTTTAAAAAAAACTGTTTAAGAAAACTTCATCCACACAATGTCTGAGAATTGAGACTCTATTGTTTGTGGAAGAATGGCTCCCCCTAGTGGCTGAAGATCACACTGCTTCTTTCAAAGACGTGCAGTACAGTAGGTATGCATGGTACAGGCTGCCCATCAATAATAAAATAGACAATGCCTTACAGCACTGTCATTTATTTGATGGCTTCCTTGTTGCTATCAAAAATTTTAATCCATTTAAAAATAATATGAACCCTGGATTACATCACTAATTATCGTTATTGATAATACAAAAATAAAATAAATCACATAGGGACAGAACAAAAGAGGGGTATGTGTTTTTATTTAGCATGTTAAGTACCGTATTCCTTCGAATTTAAGCTTAACCATTTTTGAGTCTCAAAAATAGCCTGCGTCTTAAATTTGAGTATAGAACAGTGATGCATGTATTAAAATCGCTGTCATAAGACGTGACTATCCAAGTCTACAAACAGCAAGACTGACTGCTGACAAAAGACAATAAAGCCGTCTGCCCGAATACACAAGCAGCAACATGACGCTGTTGAAAAAAGACAAACCAAGCTTCCTGAGGAATTCCAAGAGGAACATTTACAATAGCAGCATTTCTAACAAACAGGACCAGACGGGACAGATCGTAAATGCTGATTTTTCCACATGCCAAGCAATGTTCAGTGCTGTTGTGGTTGCTGGGCTTCATGTTGCCTGATGCCATGGAGTGTTGTGTCGTGCTTGCTGTTGCCAGGATGTGTGATGCTGTAAGTGAGTGGTGGTGTGTGTATGACAGAGACGCCCTCTTAAGTCTACAACACCACTGTTTCGGGTCAGTTTTATACAATACAACAGCGTAATTGAGGCTGTATCTTTGTAAATGCATAACATTTTATCCTCAAATTGAGGGTTGTAAATTTCGGCTGCGTCTTAAATTCGAAGGATTACAGTATATTATTTAAGCATGATATAACAAAGCTTTTTTTCAATCATAAGTCCATACTGTGGTACACAAATCTGTGTTCACAACACTGTATTAACATCTGAGGATGATAAAAGTGATACTACAAACATGCTACATATAACATTTCCATTTACAAACAATGACAGTTAGCTTATCCCGAAACACTTTATAACCACAAAAAATAAAGTGCAGGTCTACATACAATAATTGTACTATGCATATAAATTTAATTAATGTGTAGTTTTATCATTTCTTTTTTAAGTTCAAGCCAACACTGTGAAAGATGAATGTTTAATAATCTGTACATCTAAATGTATCCATGACCACTTTTTATTAAGTTTCCCAATTTACAAATACCTTTTCTTTCAAAATGTACTGTATATAAAACAAATAACTAATTTTCTTAGCTACAATACAATTGTTTTCAAGCAAATGACAAATAAAACTTAGACCTAATATCTTCTGTACTTTAATAAGAAAACATTTTTTAAAACATACACCAAGCTATTAAGTTAATGTTCAAACTGATCAATAAACTAAAACAATATCAAGCATAGATACTGGTTAAAAAAACCCTGTGCTTTCCCTTTCTTTATTTGTAAAATTGTTTAACACGTATATATTTGTATGGTGTATGCAATTTTTACATGGTTTCAAAAAGATACATTTCCTCATGTTTACATTACTCCTTGCTATACATTTGTAATAAAATAAAAAGCAATACATTTATTTTAGTCATTCTCTATTTTGGCAGAATACTACTTGCTTGAACAGACTGTCTCTCCCAACCTCACTGGCTTAAATCCTGCTTCGAGGTACAATTTTCCCTACACATCTTCATCAGATTCATCATCTTGTTGATTTTTTTTCTAGGGAAAAAAAAAAAATTATTGCTCAACAAAGTAGAGTAATAGTGGAAACACAGTATACAGAACTAAAGTAATACACATTTAATATTCTGAGAGCCATTAGTATGCAGCTTTCCCATTTAACTAGTCCAAAATAACCTTTTAAAGCTAGTTATCTGGTCAAAATATCCCATACAGTAACCTATGTGACCGAGTAATAGCTTAACCAAAGCTTGTTCTCTTATTAGTGTCAAAGATCAGCAAAAGAGCAAGATGACTCTTACCAGCTTGAGAAAGTCAATAAGCTTGTATGCATCCTCTCCAGTGGAGAGGTCCACAAAGTCCCTGGGTATCCGATAACTCAAAGAGGGACTCGGCTGGACTGTCACATCACTGGTAGTATAGCGAAATGCTGGAGAGGCCTTTTAAAATCAACAAAGCAATAACCAAGTTGTACACTGAAGATTATCTTTGGAAATTTGTACAAGAGACCAATTAAACAAGGAATGTGGAGAAATACTGCATTAAAACAGTAGGAATTGAGGCATTAAAATCAGGTATTTAACCAATGTAATATTGAACACTTAATGAATTAAACCTGTCATGTTTGATATTAAACTATCAATCCATGTAAATGCAATTATATGTCAAAGGGGTTGTAGTAGAATTGCTTCATTAATACAGAATTTACTTACCTTAAACTAAAAAGTGACTGAAGCAGTAATTAAAAATGCCACTCAACTCTGTTAAAAAGCAGTTTCTAAAACCCAGATACAGCAGGTTATAGTCTTGTATACTAGCTACTCTTCAAAAACTATTTAAGATTTATGGGCACAGTTGGAGATAAGAACATTTTAATGTGAAGCTGTGTATTTAGAGATGCTGCACTGCTGCAGTATTTACATGTACAGTACAATAAAATATGTTTTTGAATTGCTTTATCAGATTATAAATACCTGCTCTGTGGTCTCTTCTCCACTGTTTTCATCTCGAAGATCGGTTCCTGAAGTCAACTCCTCCCAAGTAAACAAAAGTGAATCTGTCACTTCACCAAAGGGGTTAAAATCTATAAGCCACACCCGACCCTACAAGAAAAAACAAGTACAAACCATCAGCTACATCAATTTAAAGTGCCCTTGGCTGCTTTGGTAAAGCAGTGCATACAACAGTTGTATATATGAAGAGCAATTACTGTATTCAGGGCAAATGAGTGTAATTTAAACTGTATTTGAATTACGTACCCTACTGTCTCTGTAGACGTCAAACACAACTGAAAGAAAAAATACAGGTACTCAGTGGTTTTTAAATTCTTTATATAACCTATTTAAACACAGTTGTAGGGGTTTATTGAAGAGAGAATGGGACATTTAGCTAATTTATCTCAGGATCACCTTTGACAGCAGCCTAAAATCACCTAAAAGTTTTAAATCAGTGTAAAGTTAGAACCAATTTTTGTGAAATGCTATAAAACCTTCAGGAATACTCATAAATATGTTTTATATAAATGTATTTTCTGTACATACTTACAGTCTTCATCTAGGAACTTATACTGTATGTTCTCCTGGAAGAAATCCTGAATCGATCTATAGGTATCGTCTTCCTGTTTGGAAATGTGATCATAGTATTGTGTGTAGTCCCTCTGTGAGATACCTAAGAAGAGTTTGTTTGTTTTTTATATTTGAGGAGAAATACTTTTCATATCTGAACACAGTAAATACTTCTATCGTGCTGCTTTACAAAAAAAAAGGACAAAATGTGCAATGTGATTTGTCCTTTTTCACTGACCAGGCGAGTACTTTTTGCACACTTGCCATCTTGCTAGGGAACACATGAAAAAAGGGTCTTATCCTGCGTAAATTATGCATTTGAAAATGAAAAAATGTGGCTGGAGACCTCAGCCTGGCCACCTGCAGAATCTGAAGGATGGTAAAATCGGTCATAACCTGGAACAAGGTGTGCACAGATCCTCATATTTTCCGTCTGTCTAAATAACAGCGACAGGAACAGCCCAATCCTATTTTTTCTTGTTAAGTATTGTTCTAGTTCTCTGTAAGGCTTTACTTTCTAAAATCTAGCTTACAGTCAGGTTGGACACACAAACAAACATTGGGATGTTAATGGATGTCAAAGACTGTAAGTGATGTGCATAATGGCCTTACTGTGCATGCTTTACAAATTGATGACGAGGGTCATAAAAGTGATGATTCTACGGTGCATTTGTGAGAACAAAAAGAAAATTCACTACATACCTATAAGTTTATTTTCCTTGACAAAGCATCTGAACTCTCCACCAGGGATTAACTCGCACCATTTTCTAAGAACAAGCTAACAAAATCAATAATTAAATGTTATATTACACATACTTAATACGCCACTTTTAGAAATAAATATTTTAAGTCATTTTTTAGAAGTACTATACAACCCTCTCTATCGTGTAAAAGGTGTTCTATTGTAATCTGAAACATTTTAGAACTGAAAAAACAGCATAAAAACATATTCTCAATGATATGGGACAACAAATTATATTTACCTCATAGTTTATCTGTGGATCTGGGGAGTCATCATTACAATGAATAAATCTGAAAAAAAGTTACAAAATATTTCTCAAGAGTTAATTGGGCTAATGATTTAAATCAAACAAAGCTGCAAGTAAAAGGATTGTTCTTTGTCCAGCCAAGCACTGAATTTACTTAGTCTATGTAACTGCATAAATGCCCTAAATACAGAAATATGTAAAGTTCAATGCCCCAAGATTCTGCAGTTATGCAAATTAAACTATATCAGCAGGGACAACAGTACAGTGCCAGAGTCTTGCAAAAATTACAGACACTATACATTAATAAGGCATTGAGCTCAATGGAATGTAAAATGAAAAAGGTGTGTACTCCTCTAATCAATAAATAAATAATACCTGAAACAGCAAAAGTCCTATAATAATGCAGTATACATAAAAAGGTTGCAACATGTCCCTATTGTATCCCCCCCTTCAAAATCGCAAGACTCCTCAGTCTCTATCTAATTCACTGCTTTTCTACTGTCACTGCAAGCACAGAATCAATACAAGCGAAAAGCCAACAAGGATGACTAAGATCATTCCCAATACAATTAAATCAAGAGATTCAGAGTGACCTTTTCCACTAATGGACACATGAATTGAGTATTACATTATATTGAATATGGGGTTTTGGTCTAAAAATAAATAAATAAATAAATAAATTATATATAACTTTTTTGTTAAATATACTTAAGCAATATATAATCTTAGCTATCTAAGACTGGATGCTTTGGTTTGGATTCTGCTCAGGTCAGAAGTGAAATTAGTTCACAAAACTGCACAATTAAGAGAGAGCCACGACTGAATACCAGGGGGCATGACACATGCCTGTAAGAGTCTGACTGCTGTCAATGCATTTATTCCTCATTTATTAGCACTAAATTCGCAGGCTCTTATATTACTTTTCTGGTTTCTATATTACTGATTATAACAGTGGGCAGACTGAAATGCAGATACTCTAACACCATTATAATCTAGATGATGTTTTCTCACTTATTAACATACCTATGTGCAATAAAAACACTGGGAAACAAACCCTGAAAAAAATCAGTTTTATAATCTTTAAGGACAGCTGTTTAAGCATCAGCCATTACTTAGAACCTTAAAATGGGCCCCTTAATTTGAGTAAATTTGGGGAACAAATCCAAGAAAGCAAAATGTTAATACAGTTTTAAAAGAGAAAGAGCTCCAACAGCAGTAAAAACAAAACTGCAGAATAGAAAGACAGGAAAGCGGAGGAGTGTGGTGTCAGTGTGCAAGGTGCAGTTGTGAAAAGCAAAGACTCCATATACGGTGCAATGTTATTTAAAGTCAATAAAGAATAAATGCTTCTATATTTCCTATTTACTGAGTCATTGGACAATGATTAAGGCTGATTTATGTCACCAGTAAATATGTATTTAGCTTAAGAAGAGCACTTACGGTTGAGTCAAGTCATGTGCAATGAAGTCTGAACTCTTAAAGAGGAGGAAAATGTCACTCAGGCTCTGGCACTGCAATGAACTGTTCATAGCAATCCAATTTGCATCCTATTGGGTAAAAGAAAAATGACTCAAATGCTACAAAATGGATCACCACACCATGCTAAGAATAAAATAAAACAAAAAAAAAAATATTTAGCTGGCTCTTACAATGACTTTTCCTTTACGAGTACCAGTAAGACCTGTAAACGACATGACCTCAAATATAATACTGCTTTGAAAGGAACCCGATTGGAACCACTGTTCTAAAGCTATCAATCAATAAAGTAGCAAGACATCACACAGCTTTTTTTAACCCACAGCATCCCTCACATTCACTCTTACCCTTGGAGAACTCCAGTTTAGTTTGGGAAAGACACTCCCATCCAAAGTGTTGATTGCCTCTTGTACTTTTAATGTAAACTCTGGAAATTCAGGGGCCTAAAAAGGTACATTGTAAGGTCGGTTACAGGTTAATTTTCAATATGCAATGCTGTAAGTTATTATTCCGATATAATATATTGACCAAAAAAATAAATAAATATAATGTTAAGTTGAAAAAAAAAAAACAGTTTCCATATTTACATGTATTTTCTAGTACTTACTGTAGCAGTTGCAGTAGTTTCATCATCTGACCACTAGTATTAGAAAAAAGCAAAACATTTTATTTTTTTGGAAATGTTATCATACAATAAATATTTCTAGAAATCAAGAAATTGTAACTAACTTTTTTTTTTTTTTTTGCTAAGCTTTTGAATTAATACAATATCCACTAATTTGGCGATGACTTCTGCTTCCAACACAGAGTAATGGAATCATCAATCTATAGGGCGCATTCCATCTATTATTTTAGATGATTAGCAACCTCTATCTGTAGTCCTTTAGCTGTCTTTGTTTTATTTTTCTGTCATCTTTATTATTTATAACTTCCCTTCTTTTCCTGTTTCCTTTAGATATTTCATCAGTACCTTTTCTCCTTTCAGTCTCCCTTCCTCTTTCCCTTTTCCCAGGAAGCTCTTTGTTAACCTCATATACCTCCATTTCCCTCAGCCTCCTCTCCATTCTTCATCTCTGCTCCTCATATTTTAATAAATAATGTTCTACTGTTTCTGCTACTTTACATTTTCCACACTTTCCATCTTCATGCTTCCCCAGTCTTAACAGATGTTCATTTAAAGAACTATGCCCAATCCTTAACCTATCCAATGCTTTCCTCTTTCCTTCCCAATCCTTTATTCACCTCTTTCTGGATATTATGATAAAACCTTCCTTCCATGCTTTCATCCCATCTCTGCTGCCATTCTTTTACTATCATTTTTTTCACACTCATTTTCAGCAACCCCAGCAGAATCACCAAATCAATCTCCTCTTTTTAACCCATTTTTTGCTGCAAGATCTACCACATCATTGCCCAGAATGCCAAAGTGACCAGGAATCCAAACTAAAATCACTTCTATCCCCATTATTGTACATTCCTTATAGAGTAATGGAATCATTGGATACAAAAGTTCTCTCTATTTATACACACCTGGGGTAGCACAAACAGTGTCAACCTTCCATAATTACAGATCAATGTTATTTTGTATTGAAACACTGGACTTTGTTCCCATTTTTTTATGGTGGTGTCAAATGTCAACTATAATTTGGACCAAATTATTACTTACTTTTTTATTATTAAAAAAAAATGTGATTAAAAAAAATACTCGGTTAATTCTGAAATTTAAAAAAAAAAGAAAAATGTATCTACCTGTATTTCTTCTTCCTCGCCACTGTTGTTATTCTGAGAGTGACTTGGCGGCTCTTCTCTGGAACAAAAGACTATTTAACGTTTTGAAGCTTTGCAATAAAGCCTTTATTAATGGTATGCATGCCTTACACAGTTAAATTACACATTTACTGCACTGGACTGACTTTTGTTATTCCACAAACTAGTCATGCAAATCTGAAATGCCATGTTCCCTCAAATTTAATTCCTACTAATAGTGCCTAGTGACAGAAGCCAATATAAATAAAACACCTGAAAAGTCTCTAAAACAGTATGTGGAAAAAAGCAGCAAGCTTACCTCCCAGAAACTACAAGTGTTCCGTCATCCAGCAAATAATCTATTACATTCTGTGGCAGTGGAAGAATTAAACTAAAAGAAGACAAATTATCAGTACACAGCTTGGTTATTAGCTCTATATTGATATTTGTCTGCACGCTAGTCACTTCAAATGCTAGCACGCAACTATCTGAATTGTACAATATTTAATCTACTATTGTGTATATTGGACACGTATTATATTAATTACAGAGTGGTATACATAATGAACATTTCTCCCCGACTAGCAGAGTAGCACACAGTACGTAAGTAGAACTTTAAATACGTAGAGTGGTAAAATAGTTGTCAGTCTGCCCAAACAATAGGAAGACATACGCTACATCTACATTTAGTTTATGACCAAGCTCAGCGGTTTCTTCTCTACCAAATGTTATTAAGAACAATAATACACATTACCTTTTTATTGTGTGTTTTTTAAATATCGGATACCAGACAGAAAACTGACAGCTTACGACCTGCTCTTTCTTCATACTGCTTTCGACGGGAAAAGGAAATATCTATCCGTCTGGAAAAACAATCCGCCAACGCTGTACGCATTCAATATATGTTCCGCTAAGATATTTTTTAATGCTTAGTTCTTGAAGCTGCCCAAAATTAGACTGTTTTATTTGTCTGATAACCAATTTGTAACTTTGTGTAAAACACGGTTATTATTGCATTGTTTCAATTGCTATCTAGTACAGTACAAAATGGATAAAAATCAGTGCTACGGAAGGATTTGCAAAGAACGCCATACAAGCTTTTAGAAGTGACCGATGAAGCAACTTTGTGAACTCATTAATTGCAACGTGAGCTTGGTCTATACAGGTAAATACTGTAGCGAGAGAAGTTTTTTTGCTGTTGTTTCTTTGTAGAACATTTTAGAATACAATAAATTAAGGCATTAACGGCTGTAGAAAAGCTTTTTTAAAATTTGTTTTATTTATATACGGTATGATGCAACACTATTGGATATTGTAGTACAGTCTGCGTGGTTTCTTGCAAACTGCACTAGTATACGTTTATATTTGCTATTGCTTTACATATATGTGACTATTTAATAATTTAAGTGAATCGTTATTGAAACTAAAACCATGTGCTATGACCAATCATTAGTATTCTTTATAAGTACCCGTACATTCACTCGATAGAAATACTAAACATCCTATATGTTAGCAGTCTTTTATACAGTTACGTTGTTAATTTCCTGAAGATTTGAAGTAAAGAACAAGAAGTATATGATAGTTTGTTTAACGGGGGTGGGGGATTTTAAAACTATTTGAACAAATGCTTAAATTGCACCCTGAAATCCTGCTGTATCTCAACACAGTACTCGGCGGCTAGTGTGCAAGATTGAACAAGCATCTCCATTTGCACAAATTCAGTTGATTTACATGAACTTAGCCACTTGCCCTGGTAAATATGCCGCCCACCCCACTAAAATGAAAAAGGAAAAATGATTGAATAAATGAAAATGTCAATGTGTGTTTTTTGTTTTGTTTGTTTGTTTGTTTTTGTGCAGATCCAGCGGTCATTCCTATAGAATCAGGGTAACTTCAGCGTCTTACAGATAACGGTACTGCAAACAGCGAATTACTCAATTTTGGACTTTGAGTTTGTGAACACAGAAGTGACCAGCACTGTGAACATGGACGGATCAGTAGGAGACGCACGTAAAGCTAGTATACCATCTGTCATTAAAGAAGAGGTACAGACCATAATCAACTTTGTGTTTGTAGTCTAAAATAACATACTCATACAAAATTGTACTCTAACTGCAATAAACTGAACCTTTATGCTTACACTTAGACACCTACTGATTGAGCCAAATTACCAAAGGTGCACAATCTAAGGACAAACCTGCGCAATGACAAAGTAGATGTATATTGTTCAGATAGTTCCCATTTAGCAAGGAATACAGAATGTTAAAAAAAAAAAAAAAAAAGTAAATGAATTGGTTTACATTGAATATTGGAAGTAAAGTTGCTTCTGGCAGGTTGACGGCACTTTGTTGTTAAATAGCCATATTGTTGAGTGTTTTTTTTTTTTTTTTTTTTTTGTCAATTGTACAGGACACTTCAACTTTCTTTGGAAATATCCACTTGAGGTGACACCAGGTCAATTTGTCTGGAACAGCTAGCTGTTGAATGGGCAAAAGCAATGATTTCAAAAGTGTTGAGACACAAGGTGCCCCGACTAAACTGCAAAGCAGTATTCAATTTTATTTTATTTTTTTAAGGTGATTGCAGAAGAAAAATGGGTAAAACTTGAAAAGACAACCTACATTGACCCTTCTGGCAAAACAAGGTATATTCAGTGTGGGAGGAGACAGCGTTATCAATCAATATCTAATATAACTGCAACAATGCAAGAAAGTTTTTTTTTTTTTTTTTTTTTTCCCATGAGAATTTAGTTCCTCACAGCCGTGTTCATGATGGTGCCTGTGTGTGTGTGTTTATCTCATCATTTAATTTATTTGACTCTCTTAACAAGGTATTTTGTATTACTGCTGGTTTAGGACCTGGGAAACAGTGAAGAGGACGACTAAAAAGCATACTTCTTCAGCTGATGGTAGGTACACGACTACAGTCGAATGTATCTAGTGCACAAATGGGATCCTTTGCTTTTACAATTCCTTTTTTATCTAAACTAAATATTTTGTACTTAAAATTAAAAAAAAGAAAAAAACAGATACAGGGTTACACTGTTATGTAAAATACATTTCTAAAAGGTAGCGTCAAAAGTTAAGCTCAGATTCCAACAGGATAACATATTTTTTATATCGTAATTTTGATAAGGCATAATTTTGTTTAGCGCGCCTAAAAAAAAAACAAAAAAAACTGGTTAACAATCTTGTTTCATTCTTATTCTTTTAGGTGTTGCAATATTTGCTGTTTTAAACAGAACTCTCCACTATGATTGCCTTGTAATGGTAAAACAGTTCAGACCACCACTGGGCTGCTACTGCCTTGAGTTCCCAGCAGGTAAGGGGATTCAGCGTCTTCACATATCAGTGGTGTTTGCGTTTTGCAAAATAAACCTAAACACTGAGCTTTAAAACAAAGCATAGTTATGCTGTGTAGTAGTATTTGTTTGCAGCCTCAATGGTTGGAAAATGATTTCGGAGCACACGTTCTTTATACAAACCTGTGTTTGAACGTGTATGTAATGCATGTTTCAGGCCTCATTGATGATAATGAAAGTGCAGAGGATGCTGCTTTGAGGGAACTGCTGGAAGAGACTGGATACAAAGGAGAGGTGGCTGGGGTCTCTCCAGGTAACCTGCTATTGTATTTCATGCTTTGGTTTGGGTTTAGGATTTGTCATAACTGGCGGATCTTAAATTTATAGACCTTTCAGATGCGCTGTTGTTTAGATCCTTAAATAAAAACCCTGGCTCAGTTACCTCCAGGTAAGATCACAGCAAATGTTTTTTTTGTGTATCAAGGCATTTTGTTTGTAGGTTATTTTTTTTACAAGATCACTTAGGCTATTTTATTTCATACTTCTAAAGTCCCATTAGTTTTAGAGAGCATCCGCCAGTGGGATAATGGCCTCTACTCCGAACCTGATTGACTGGGAGGATCACAAATTTTTGGTACTGGAACCTGGTAAAACATATTACAGTGCAGTTACTAATGACTTTCCAATTGTATTAAACTCCTACCATTCATTTCATTTTTAGCCATTTGTCTAGATCCTGGTTTGACAAATTGTACAACCCACATTGTGACGGTCAATATTAATGGAGATGATCCTGAAAATATCAAACCCAAACAAAAGCTTGGTAAGATTTTCTTTCTTGTACATTTGACTTTTACTGTTATTAAAAATATATTTAAAAAAAAAAAAAAACACTAATATGGTCCATTCATGAAAGTACACCAAGCTAACAACGAACAAAAAAAAATCCAGGCCGGTAGTGCAGCATTGAAAACAGTACAAAAGGTATTGGCCAATTTTTTGTTCACTAATAACTATGATTTTTTTTTACATTTAAAAGTGAAATATAACTTTATAAAATATGTGCAGTTCAAGTAAATGTGAGGTGTAAGAAATTATATTACAGATTATAACATTTACTGGGTTATTTTATTAGCTGTATGTATTACAGTATTTAAATTCTGACAGATCAATAAAATATACTGAGCATCAAAAGAATCGTATCACTTATATTTGAGCATGAAAAGAAACGTATCACTTATATTTGGATAAAATTCACTAGATGTGATTGAAAAATGACAAACTCTGTTTTAGAGCAGGTGCACTAACTTTTTTTATTGTGCGGATTATCAATTGACATCACAAAGAAGCTGCAAAATGATCTGTCGATCTTGGGCAGGTGTTGTAATTCTTGGTCTCCCAGTTTGTGGCCTGTCATTGACATAGTGTGTCTGGTTATACCATTTCTCCGGGTTTGAAATTGCTGGCTGTGAGCACCCAAATGACGAGCCACAGTAAGCTGCCCTAGTCCAGCCTCCAACATGCCAATTGCACAAAGGCTCTGCTCTCTTGATACACGTGACATTGTTTTTGTTTTTTTTGTTTATTTCTGTGATATTCTTTATTGCTTTTATTAAAGCTTACAATTCAACAGCTGAAATCACTCCATATCCAGTGTCCAATCAACTGTCTCACTAATTAGGTAATTAAGTGCATATGCTTCAGTCATAATCACTCAAGTGTGTCATGGTCAAGGATAAATGATCAAGTGATTTAAAAAGAAATCAGAAACATTTTGTCAGTGTCCATCATTTATATACCTTTATTTATTTATTTTTAAAATAAATGTTATAATAGTGATGTTTCTTTTGATGCTTGGTATATGTATTACAGATATATTAATTAACCTAGTTTATTGCTCTAGTGCAAAACATTTAATAAAAACTTTTTTTTTCTTTCTTTACAGGTGATGGAGGTATGTTTTTCTTATATTATGCATGCGCATGGAAAACCTAATTTTTATTTATTTATTCTCAAAATCTGAGCACTACTTCTGTTGATATATTTATGTTTGCTTGCAGAATTTGTGGAGGTAGTTCTAGTTCCTCTAAATGAATTGCAGAAGAAAATTGACGGTAAGTTTGCTGTATTTTACGCATTTGATTTCTATTTTAATTTCAGCATCTGGAATTCAGTGTTTCAAAAATCCAACCGGCCCTTGCCTCTTTATGGAAATAATACATTGTTTCAATTTTTTTAAGAAATGGTGAAGAAAGAACATGTGGTGGTGGATGCAAGAGTTTACATCTATGCCATGGGGAGGACACATGCAAAATCAAAGCCAACTGAGCTGCCTGTTCTGAAATCCTGAATATAAGTCGACATTCCTCTTTTACATATTTTGTAATGGGTCCAAATAGTTTGTTTTATGCATATGTTTTTACACAATTCAAAGAAAACAAACAAGTTTTACCACAATTCCAGAATTAGAAGTACCTATTAAGATTACAGTGCCTTATGTGATTTTAACTTTTAATAAAGTGATCATTGGAAACCTGGCGCATTGTTTTTCATCTTCTGTACTTTATATGGCATTTTTACATTTTCACTATACCCAGCAAAAGTGTGTGTGTAATATGGTGTTTTTACATTTTCACTATACCCAGCAAAAGTGTGTGTGTAATATATATATATATATATATATATATATATATATATATATCACACACAGGTAGTGGACGAAAAATGGAAACACCAATGTAAAGTCACTTAATA
Organism: Polyodon spathula; assembly: GCF_017654505.1. Classification (NCBI taxonomy): domain Eukaryota; kingdom Metazoa; phylum Chordata; class Actinopteri; order Acipenseriformes; family Polyodontidae; genus Polyodon; species Polyodon spathula. The sequence continues at coordinate 34,345,409 of NC_054541.1, forward strand.
GGTTATTGGGCCTCCACTGGACTTCCAAACGTACATTGCCAGATTTTTCACTGCAACCCGATTATAGTATCCCACTCTGTGGAGTTCTCGGTGGACCGTTTTTGATGAAACTGGCTGCTCGCGCCCTAGGTTGAAATTTTCAGTCAATTGATTTGCAGTTGCTTGCCTGTTTTGCCTTGTGTTTCGAATTAATGCATGTATATCACGATCCTGGAGTATGCGCTTCTGCCCACTGTTGTCCTTCTTTGGAGTTCCATGCCGACATCACCTTAGACACCGTTGCTTGTGAAACATCAGCAAGTTGAGCTGTCTTGGTCACTGAAGCTTCTACCAAACACACCCCAACGATCACACCTCTTTCAAAGTCACTGAAGTCTCTTGCAGCCATAATTATAGGCAACCAGGCCTGTCCAGCATTTTCTATACATGACCCTAAGTATGCTGGGATGTTATTTGCTTAACGTATGAGCCACATCTGTGTGGAAGCCCTTGCTTTCAATATACTTGGTGTCCCTCATTTACCCAGGTGTTTCAATTTTTGTGTCCTATATACACACAATCTTGTGGACTACAATAAATCATAAACAAAACCAAAGAAAGAAATGCAATACCAGGTTACCTGAAGAAACCCCCTCCTCTCAAGGTTGCTTCATTTAACTATGCTTTTCCCTCCCCAGGCTTAAAGTAGTACAACATTTCATATTTTGTTACCCACATCAAGAAACTAAAACAAGTGAAACTGTTAATAAAATGCACTCAAAAAAACAAACAATTAATCTTGACCCTCAGACATATTCAGTGTTACTGGCACTCCAGTAGTTACCCAGGTAACTCGTGATGAGAGGATAATTGTCAATTCACCACTATTTCAACACCTAATATCACATAAACCCTTTACAACTGCTGGCGAAATATTGGTTTCATACTGTATTCAACCATTGTAAGTATACCCATTTTGTAACACCACTGCCAAAACCTCACAAATCAAGCTTTCAGGATTATATAAATATTGTATGGCAGTTGCATTGGTGACTGTGACGCTGGCCTCTGACCTAACATTCAACTTTTAAGCAAACAATAACACTTGATCATTCTATAGTCTCTTAAAAAGAACATAGCACCAACAAGTCTATTTAATAAAGAGATACAAAATACTGTATCTTAATTGTTTTTAGAGTGATTGTTAACTGCCATTTGTATTATCTACTATGTCCCCTTCACATTTCAATCTGAACCCTCATACATCCAATCAATCTTTTGAAAATGATTTGTGGAATGCTACTGGTTTGGGATAGTCCGTATTGATTACAGGCATGCTATGCACGGTTAAAATCATCATGTCACACGAACAAGCCAGTGTAAAAAAAATTGCAATTGCCATGTCTGACCACCATTGTGTAAAATACCATGTTTGAAAAGGCCGTTTAAGAGAAAAGCTTAAGACTGTTGTGAATGCAATGTTTTTATGATACAAACTTACTTCCCAATTGTATAGAAATGGATTATCCACATGAATGATTAACAGCAACACTTTTGATAATTACAAACATTTTTAATTCAAACAATTTTATATGTAACTGACTTAACACCATATCATTCCCATTTATTAAGTCATAACTTTTGCACAAGTTAAACTGTTTACACTTGTTATAGTACATTACTGCTGTTGAACACAAGTACTATGAACAATCTGCACATAAAGTGCTCACAATCACTGTGAACAAAGTACTGCTTCCCTTGTTTGAAATCCCATCACCTCCAACGAACAATACAAGGGTTTTTGAACACAGCTTTTTAAAAGTTTAAAGTTGATGCATAAATAGAAATTTTAAAAGAGGTATATCCTAAGTCACTACATGTGCAAGTGCTACCATAGCACTTGCATATGGAAATAAGCATTGATTAATCAGTTCATAAACCTTTTTGACAGATTGCAATCAATTTCACTGCAATTCTGTAGTGTTTTAAATAGGTAAATGCATTGGTTCTTAGCATTACAGGCAACACTTGATACTGAAGTTCATGTAAACATTTTAAAAGGCAGCTGGCACTAATGCTGCCCACAGGCAGAGCTTAATATCCCATTACAAAATGGGATATAGATGAGAAAAAATACAACAATCTTCTAGACAAAAACTGATGTACAACGTAAAAAATATTTCCCTTTTGCATTAAATAAGGAAGAGTTCCAAATTGAGCACTTTAGAAAAATAAGCCCCCCATCCCTCCAACTTCAGCCTGTTCCTTGACAAAGATTTCAAAATACTGGTAGATGATGGTAACAGCAAGCAAAATCCCAGTGCCTGATCCAATGGCTCCCAAGAAGTCGGCCATAACTGACAGGGCTCCAATGCACAGACCACCAAAAGCAGCCGCTGTAGGAATATACCTGAAGAACATTTACATTTCAAGTTAGCATAATGTAATGTGTAACAAACAAAACTTAATCATTATTAAAAGTACAGCAAGAAGCAGCACAGAGATACAGTTCTCTTACCTATTGAGCTCATGGACCATGGACGTTTCTCTGTGGCCTCTCATTACCATCTGTTGTTCCTTCAGCTGTTTAGCAACCTATAGTTACAAAATATATAGTTTGTGTAACAGACTGCTTAGATCTTTAACTTGCATACAAATGTCAGGTTTTATAATTAAATACATTAATAAAAGTTTGCAAGAACAATCAAAACTGAAAAAAAAAAAAAATTACATGGTAACAAAGAAAATCCCACTACTATAATTTGTATTTTACATTACAACCACAACACAAAAAACAATTTCCAAAAAATACATTGTTTCACTTACATCCTTTGCAGATGAACCAGAAACATCAATCCATGTCTTGGAGAAGAAAGCGCATGATCCCAGCATGAAAATAATGTAAATTATAACATGAATGGGATCTTCAAATATGGCACCCATTGACTCTGGAGGAGAGAGGTAGTAACACAGACCCCCAACTGGATAGGAACGAGCAGGTCCACCTCCGCTTACGTCCTGCAAATTCAACATGTTACAAAATTAGGCAAGCAGTTCTGTAGCTATACAGTACAGTGGTCAATTAACACCCTGGGGTTTCAGATAATCAATAATTTGCTTTCTAAATGTAACTTTAGAAGTTCATAAAAAGCTAAAATTACCACACATACATACATTTTAACCATGTGTCCAAATGAATGTACTATACTATCTGTACACTGTCTTACTTGGGTGCAATTATAAAATTATTAACTCTAAAACACACACAAATAGCTCTGCTTACCGCCCACTGCCCAAGCAGGCTGACCAGGAAGTTCCCACTAAATCTAACTGAGAGCATCTGAGAGATGACGTAAAGGTTGGAGACCAGGGCAGACTGAAGGATAATCGGAATGTTGGAAGTGTAGAAAAGCTTAATGGGGTAGCTGCTGTACTGTCCTCGGTAACGGGCAGACTTGATTGGAAGATCTACCCGGAATCCCTGAAAAAGTCAATTCAAAACTTTAGTTTAGTTATAAAATTTAATGTGATTAATGCATAGACAAACAACTATACAGCTGCGTTATATTTCAACTCACCTGGAAGTATATGACTACAGCAAAGACAAACACTGTAGCAATCAGGTTCAAAAAGTTGGGCAGATTCTGGCGATAAAAAGCCTCACGAAGAGCACGGACTTTATCAGCTCTAGTAGCCAGCAGATGGAAGAGGGCAATCACTGCACCCTCAAATTCCGTTCCTAGGAAGAAATTTTTTTTTTATATTTGGCTCTTGTATTGCTGACATTTGCATATCTCAATTACCCATAATTTTATAGCTACTACTTTCTCACCTTAACTCTAAAGGACTTACACGAGTCAATGTGCTGGCAACATAAATCATAGCAACGCATTGCCTATGATGTCACTGTGATGGATTTGACCTGTTACACGATACAAAGAACAGGCAACTCACGTTCTATACAAATTGCCTTTAATCCAAGCAATATCCAATCACATTTAAGAACTGAGTCACGTGGTTCTGGAATTACTAGTAATTTAACAGTTTGAAATGGCAGCCATTAAACAAAAAAAGGGCCATAAGTACGGCTAGGCGTTTGTCACAGAAAATTTGGATGTAAATCATGGAGAAGTCATGGTTAACATGTTCAAAATAGCAGACAAAATGACAGACTGAGAATAAAGTCATGGGGATAACTTAAAAATAACTGTCTTTAATAAAAGCACATTGCAGCGTTGGTGCGCACAGGTTCAGCAAAGAAGGACGAGACAAGCAAATGAAATTTCAAGGGTGTTGATTTTTTATTTGCTCTGCAACAGTGACTAACTACCAGTAGCATTTATAAGCGCTGAACTGAGTAGAGAACAAAGAAGCAAACAGGGAAAAGGGTAACAGACAGCAAGCGTAACACGCTGGGGGCGAGAAATACACACATAGATCACACAAAGAGGGTGTGGGGCTGACAAGAAATTTAATGTTAAGAAGAAACACTTTCCAATAAAATCACATACAGACTGAACACAATTTACTAACATCCCCGCAAAATCGAGGACACTAGCAAAAGTCACAGAAACAGTGACACCTGCAACAAACGTGACTAAATCCCAGCCCAAGCCATAAGTGCACTTCTATTAATTAATTTGTTAGAAGATGAAGAAAAACACAGACACCAGCAAAAGAGCATTTGGGTCAAGAAGTGGCTCTTACAGCGACAGGAAAACTTTCACAGTTTACTGAATGAGCTTCAAAGCGACAATACCACCAGTTAGAGTTGAGAACAAGTACAACACACAGTAATACGATATATTGTATTTATTTATTGGCAGACGCCATCTATCTGTCTAATCGATAGATACACATTTGTTTTATTACATGCTACGTGTATACACATTACACAGGGATGTACAGAAAGCGATTGTTTTTTTTTTTTTCTTTTGTCAGTCATAATAAAAAACGGCCTTTCATGGTTATATTATCACAGTGCTGCGGAGTAACAGTTTAAAAAAGGTAACGAAATAACAAAATATGGGCAATGGTTTGGCAGAGTTACAGCAGCTACATTTTTATTCCCCTATAGTTAACGACAGCTGGACCAAAGGTTTTAAGAAGTTTAAAAAAAAAAAAAAAAAAAAAAAATCATGTTATAACGTAACTCTTCCAGCACTGAACAACCTTCATAAAACTCTGAGAAGTATTTATTTGTCCTGAGTCCAGTAATTGTGGCTTTCCGGTCCATTTTAACTATTGTTTTCACTGTAGCAGACAGAATCACGTGACACACACCAGTGCTGTGATTGGATATTGCCTGGAACCTGTTGCCTGTAGTAGGATTGCTGTCCACTTAAGTAATCGCGTTGCCAGGCAGCTGCCATAACGTTGACAACATGTTGTCAGGGCTGTTACACGGGGCAATCCTCACAGGATTTGGTCGGAGGCGATAAAAGTTGCTAGTAAACTGACTCATGTAACAAGGGCTTAAAGCTGCAGAAAGAGACACACCTACACACACTCGTTGTTGTACATTTTCTATTTAACACTTTATTTTTTAGGTGCTTTGCTGTTGGAAAACTACATTAATTTAAAAGGAATACATACCTCGCCCAGTGTTGATTGTGGTGGGGCTAAAAGCTTTCCAGACAATGGTTTCACAAATGTTTGTAGCAATGAAGAGTGAAATCCCAGATCCCAAACCATATCCTTTCTGAAGCAATTCATCTAAGAGCAGCACAATCATGCCAGCAACAAACAGCTAAAAAACAAAAAAGCCTCTTAAAACTGGATCTAAACTGGGATTTAATGTAAAACAGTTTACCATTGGTGCTATAACCCCACAACTCAGCTACTGCTTGGATGTATACTGCTTGTTTGAGTATTTACTACAAAAGTGATCACAACAACTAACAAAAAAACATTTTAAGTTGCACAAGTACAGTTAATATGTTCTAATGCATTAAAAAATACAGCCAGCAGGTCCAAAGCAAGGAACTGAAACAGTCAAAATAACACAAAACTGATAAATACTGCCTATGGATATTCCTTTCTAACATCAAACTACATTTATACATGTTATATGACATCACTCACCTGAATAATGATTATGAGACAGATGCCAGCCCCCATTTCTGCAGGATCGCCATACATTCCAGTCATAACATACACAATGGCCTGACCAATAGTTATAATCATACCAAACACTGACGGGTAGAAAGAAAATGTGTTATTTTTAACACAGTTAAATAAAACAAAGAAACATATTAATACAATAAATGACACATAAATTGCCGTGTTTTACTATTTAGTCAAATACAATTAAGCATAAAAATAAACTTGCGTTACCGCAACCTTTATTATATTAAGCTTTTGTTGTTCCTCATTAAACCATGTAATACTTACATTTCTGAGCTCCATTAAATAGAGCCCTGTCTTTTGGTGTATCTCCAACCTCAATGATTTTAGCACCAGCCAGGAGCTGCATGATCAGGCCAGATGTTACAATTGGAGAGATACCAAGTTCCATCAGGGTGCCTGTCAAAGAATAAGTAAAAATGATGACATTCCATCTCCTACAGCCAGATACAGTTTCAAACAGTTATATTTTCAATAAGCTAAAGTTAAAATATAGGTTATTACCAGAAACAGGACGCCAAATCATTCTACTTGCAAACTACTGTATTTAATCATATTGTAAATAAACTTTGCATTAGAACAAGAAAATATTACCCCTGTTGGAAGCCAGGATGACTCTCATCCAATAGAAAGGATCTGCCGAATCTGATGACATAATTCCAAATAATGGAATCTACAAAACAAATAAAAACATCCATTTTACCATTATTGTATTAAATCATTGACACAAATACATCCCATCTTACAGCTTTACAAAGCCATCCCGTTTTCTGTCCAACAGTGGTCCAAATATGAGATTTAAATCTACTAGCCCCTTGAGCTGGTAGGTGGTTCACCAGAAACTATGGATTTAAACCACTGTCACCAGGCACCACAAATACAATCTGATAGTAAAACAGTCTGCAGCACTATTTACAAGACAATTCGTCCATTAAACTGACCAAATTCTAAAATATACATCTGTAATTATATGATTTAAAAAAATGTATATTAAGCATATGTACATTACCTGGCAGCATACTAAGAATATAAAAAGTGTTATAGCCGTCCATAGCACCTTCTCTCTAAACTGGATCTGGAAAATAAAACACACACTATAACTGCAGAGTACCAACCATTAATACTAAAATAGAAACTATGACATTTGCGAGCTTTCACTTCTTAAATTGCCTGGCTTTTATTATACCCAAGCTATTAGGTGAGGAATGGGCACGCTTTTGATACTTAACACACAAAAAAACAGGGAATAGATTAATTAGAACCTAATCACACAGTACACTTGAACAACGTTTACTCAATGCAGTTTAATTGCTTAAAAATATTTTCCATTGTGCTGAGGATCTGTTGGGTCTTCAGATTTTCTTCCTTTTATTGACAGCTTTAGTTTAATCTTTACCCAAATTTCATTCCAATGTCCTACATACAATCCAATCTTCCACAACACTTGTATGATTAATTCAAAGTCATTTTTATGAATCTTTTGAGAACTTTAGGTTAGTTAAATACTTTATTTTTTCTTATCACTACAAGGGCAAAATAATCTCACTGACCGGTTGGTCACCAAAACAAATGAGACAATATATTCTTACCTTTCTTTCGGGCTTCTGTATTTCAGGTAGAACAACACAGAAGGGCTTTATAACTTCTAAAAACTTAACTAGTAAAAGGAGAAAAAAAAATACACCAAGTAGATCAATTTGATATTCTTTCATATAACGTTTAGTTCAACCCATAAATCTATTCGATCACAATGCAATATACAGTGTATTTTGTGTGCAAATAGTCTTTTTTTATGTATTAACATAACCAACACACCGATGCAGCCTGTAAAGTATCATGCAAATACGAAACATTCCGCATTACAATGCAGCAGCAGGGGTTAATTAGGTACCAGTCTGAGGACTTCAGTCAGGGCTGCTCGGTATATTTACAATAAATGAAATAGTGCGCATTTTCATTTGTTTGGGCCATTATCAGATGATCATTTTGTAAAGGACACCAGGGTGTGGTTTCGTTTTTAGGTCACTGTTGCATACGAACTTACAAAATCATTCTAAGGTCTATTTTATTTATCTGATGTGATAAATAATAAATCACGGCGTAATACTACTAGCATCATAGTTTGCCTGCATATAAATGTAAAATTATAGTATGCAATTGCGATTTTCAGTCAAATACATTGAACACATAGTATAGTCTAAACACAAATTAAGGTTTGCCCAACACCCAGCGTAGTAAAACAACGTTTGCTATATGTACTGGAAAAAAATAAATAAAAATAAACACTTCAGTGACATTTAACTCAATGATGATGCAACAGTCGACTTAAAAAGTTTGAGATAACGTGGCTGAAATATAACAAAACAACTTTCAAGCCAAAATCAAAGTACTATAACAACTATTTAATTTTATTAGATTCTGTTCAATTCCATGTAACTTTGTTTCTAACATTTTTGGTGATTTCTAATTATTATTATTTTTTATTTTTTTATCTACATTCTTGCTGTATAAAAAGAGAGAAAAATGGCTTAATGGTTAATCGGTTTAGTTCACAACAGTTGTTTTTAATTTTAGTAACTGAGTGATACTAGTAGCACTGTGAGTTTTACCGAGTCTCGCTAGAGTACCACTACTATACCGCAGTTCTAGGAAAATATGACTACTATGTTTCATAAATAAACCAACAATCATATACTTACTTCCCATGTTTGAAAGTACAATTTAAAAGAGCTCTAAGAACTAGCATTTAGAATGTAAAACAGAAGCGTGTCCTCTTTGCTGTTCTGCGACTCTGTTGTTTCTCTTCCCTTCTCTCTCTGTTGGGGGATGTCAAAGGAAAGGACACGTCACGTGATGCTTCCAAACAAAATGGCTGTGTAGCCCAAGGATTCGCCTCGGACACGTCAGTTTATCTAGTAACACACCTTGGAGTGTAAATTATTATTACTTACAACCCCCATCTCAACATACACAGTACTCTTTACTAATTTAGTCAAAGAAGACATAACCTTTTCTATATATCTATAAAATTCGCACTAGATCAAACATATGCTTCAGGCAATATAAAGACAGCTTGTTAGAATATATATGCTGCTGTTACACGATAAGACAAATAATATTATTACTATGATTATACTTATATTGTAAACAAATTACAACCCCTTTCTTCTCTAAAAATAGCATTTAACATTGAAACGATTACCAAGCTCAATTCAGCAGTGGGCTATAAGGCTTCTGTGAGGGCAGCAAATTGCGCAGGGCCCTTGCTAGCTCCCTCCCTCCTTCCCTCTTCTTTTGAAGAAGTGGTCGCGGGCAAATTTGAAATAGTGTATCGCGGTTTTAAATAAAATGTTACATCTAACTTATGCAAGTTGTTATTTAGATACGGTAATTGAGTGAAACAGACTGCATTTATTGGTTAGATTTCAGTTTAGACCAAGGTATCAAAATTCCACTTGGTCTTAATTGAACGAGATACCAGCAGAGGCTTAATTTAGAGCCATTTACAGTTTACCTGAGATTCTCTCCCCCACCCCGCTAAACAGGTGATTAAACTCTGAACCACTCTGCGGTATGCGTTTTAATATTATGTAACAAATGAGTGTGTTGATTTTAATTGATATACAAGCCTATGCATGCCACTACGATGACACTAGTATTAATAGAGAATACGAGTCTATAGCTTGTACATCATCATTCTGTGGGAGGCCAGTGCCAGCTGGGCTGCTTCATAAATAGTGTCCAGTACACTATATTGTAAGCACCGACTAAGACGTTATAAAGTTATTGGTCAGGCTACACTTGTTTTCCAATGGTAGGGCCAAACATTGCACTGCCGTTGAAAAGATACACTAGGGGACGGATCGAGATGGCACTGAGTGATGGGAGGAATAAAAATAAATACAACGACATCTCAAATTTCAGTAATTACTCCAAGGTATGTGTCTGAGAGGGGAAGATGATGTGCAAAAGTGTCACAAACCGTACGTTTACAAACCACTAAAAATACATTATTTTAAGTGACAATGTTGCTATCTTCCAGTCATTTAATTGTTCTTCATCCAAATCAGCTTGTCTTCTTACAACTTTGGATTTTTTTTTACAGGTAATTGGTGACTCAGTTTCATAGTTATAGCTATACATCTGTAACTGTAAAAGCAAGATGGCTACCGTCCAATACTTTTAAATTCTGTGAGGTAGTGCAGTGATTTAGAATATGTGACAAGGCTCCAACTGCCTGTATCCATCCAGTATATGGACAGCTGGAACCTTGCCTGACCAATCACATTGCTTGTTTCACGATCCATTGCCAGCCCTGGATTTTATATATAAGGCAGGCAAACACTGCCCTGACAAGACACCTAAATGTAATGGAATACACAATTTACCCCTGTATGTACACTGTAAAGTAAAACAACAATGGAACACATATTAATAGATGTCTTTATTTTTCCCAAAGCGCTGCATCACAGAACTCAATGGAATTTGGATAGGCAGCATTACTTTATTCTCTGAATATTTGTTGGGAATTAAGTTTAAACAGTCTTTACATTCACAAATTATAATGTAACAACTTTATTAAACTCAAACATGTTCAACTGTTAACAGGGGTTATTGTTATGGTTTAGATTTGGTTTTCTTTAATTATGGATTGAGTAATGTCTCATACCAAATATTAACTTGTTCAATGACCTGTCATTACAGTGTAAACAAATTAAATGATACATAAAATACACACACACAGACGACAGACAAAACCACTCTAATTTCAGAATTATTATTGTTGTTGGTTTTCTAATATTATATTTCTTAATTTAAATTTTTATAGTGCCTTTAAACCAAGGCACTTTACAAATTTAAACAAAATAATACAATCAAGAAAAATGGGTGAAGAAAGAATGTAAGTTATTGGGCTAGGGTGAGGAGATACAAATCAGTTGGTTATATGAAAGCAGAGGGCCAGAGGCTAGGTCAGGGTCAGGCAAGCAGTGTCATAATGGGAGGTCAGGGGCCAGGGGTATTAGTAGGATGGGCAGGGAGAAGAGATGCATTTTGAGGGAGGAGCGAAAACTACATAGTGTGGGTGATTGTTTTATGATAAGTGGGAGTCTATTGCAATGAACGGGAGCAAGAAGGGAAAAGGAACGGAAATGGGACTGGGCACAGCGTGAGGGTGGGACAGAGAGGGACAATAGGGATTGGGAGCATAAGGGATGTGGAGGAACATGGTAGGTGATCAGTGCAACCAGATAAGGTGGAGCAAGACCATGGAGAGATTTGTACAGAATTTGAACAGGCAATGATAACAGACAGGGAGTCAGTGTAGCCGAAAGAGGAGAGGAGAGGTATGGAAGAAGCTGAGGAGGGTGAATATGATAGAGGCAGAGGCATTTTGAATTTGCTGATTTGTTGTAATGGTGTAAAAGCGTAAGAGGGGAGGCCAAGGATGAGGGAATTACACTAGTTGAAGCGGGTGAAAATAAGAGAGTACACCAGGAGTTTAGTAGCAGAAAAGGAAATGGAGTGGCGTATTTTGAGGATGTTGAATAAGTGGAAATGGCAGGTGCGTACTATGGCCGAGATATGGCAAGAAATGGAGAGGGTAGAGTCAAAGGTGACACTGAGGATACGAGCAGAGAGGGATTGAATGTGGGGCAACAGAGGGAATGAGATTTCCACATTCGCTTGTTAGCAACTAAAGGTTTTTATTGAATAGACCCCTTAGTCACATTAACACTACAGTGCTGGAAAAGTCTCAAACATGTATGTTTCTTACATAAATGTACCGCTTTCAGAGCCTGTAGAATGTATTTGAAAGGATTAGAAACATAAATCTTCACTTGAACAATGAGCAGTAATGTATTAGCAACTCCCAATCACCCCCCCCCATAAGCACTTAATTGAAACAGAAATAAAATACTTGTAATACATTGTCCCTTCTATTAATAGCTATTTATAGGCCACAGATTTATAAAAGGTGTGAATGGAAGTTATTGATCTATATTTCTATACAGTATGTGTTATTCAAACCCAACTACCTCTAGCAGAAGATAGTGGAAGTTACTTTAATTGGTTTTCAATTTAGAATTCAACAAATTGCTTGAAGATTTAACAAAAATTAGTCTATCTACTGCGCAATCCTCTTCCTTCGACTCCCTAGCACCCCCACGTCCTTACCTCTTCCCTTAAAACGGATCAACGTTCCTTTGAGTAAGATTTGTAATGTGTATACAATTGTATTTATTAACTCAATAGGGTATGTGTTTCTTTATATCAGCATGACTAATTACACAGTGGGGTTTTACTGTTGTTAAATTGGACTCCGGGCCTCTTTGGAAGAAAGGCAGTCAACAGTACATGATTATGGGTCTGTTGTAAGCAGAACTGAACTATGGGTAAAATTGAGATATTATCCATATCGGGTCAGATTTGTTTAGTACTGAAACAGTTGTTTCTTGTTAATTCAGTACTTAATTTGGGAAATGCCTAGGACACATTTCTGGTGCAGATATAAGTACTACAATGGCATCACCTAGTTTGGATTTAATCCAATCCCTAGAAGATTTCTAGGATGCAATGTATTTGAAAAGATCACCACATTTCAGTGTTTATTTATTTATTTATTTCCACCAATACCTTCCAATAATAATAATAATAATAAAAACCTATCCAATCAACTTTAACAGCAGATGTTGCATAGGAAAATAGATTGCGTTTGAATTTATCCGACCTTTACCTTCTCTTGTAGGTAGAGTGAGGACAGACTCAGGGCTTTCCAGTGTACCTTTAAGATAATGTATGAGATAGTAAAGCTTGCTGCTGCTACTGGTGGACCATTCCAATCCCAACGGCAGGTTTGCTGGTAGAGGAGGCCGGATGACAGGCCGAAGCTGCAGGGAAGAAAAAGAACCACACAAGGGACAGGGATTGTGGTGTCCATTAGTGAACATTCAATTTAAGTTTCTTTTTTTAAAGAAAATAAAACATTTGTACATATTGTTGCTGGTGATAATTAAATAGTACCTACTTACCTTACATGATAACTGTTTGTCAGATCTTGGGGCTACAAAAGACCATGATCCCATGTTCTGAGGTTCTTCCTGACTCCAAATAAAATGTACAATACAGATAAAAGTGTTATATATAAAATGTACAATGTGGTTTATAGTAGTTTTGGGGCTTTTACATTTATACAGTAGCTGTATAAGATTCTATTGAATCATGTCATGGTCCATTCCAACTTTACCCAATAATAATATTTGCACATTAGATAGTATAATAACTTAATCAAAAGCAATTAAATATGAAGTAATATGGAAATGTGAAAAAGATTCCACGTAATGGAACTTTATTCGGGAAATCATAGAATACCACTGTGTACCAACTATGACCCTACATCAAAGCATGCGGTCTGTATTATTGCTATGGCCAGAGTTTAAAGCAATGCAGCAGTGAGAGTGTTTATTTCTTACTGGACAACACTGGTAACGTAACTTAACACTAGAACTGCCATGCAGGTCAGTTTGACCCATTTTGCATTTAAAATGTTAATTACTCTTCCATTGTAAATCATATGTGTATGTCTGTTTTTGACTTTTCCTAAATAATTAAATATCATGACTGCGTTTGATAGCCAGAATTGTAAAAATGATAAACTTAAACAGTTCTACCTAGCAGCGCCATGTGGGTCAATGTGACCCATGCATTACTATACATGTCTTTTTTTAATACAACAGAAGATACTCTATTTTTTTTTGTAAATGTATAGCAGGGAGAGATCTGTGCTGACTCTACTGGCGTTTTCACAGCACTGCAGGAAGAGGGCAGTAGTCTTCCAACAACCGCCTGTGAGTCATGGCAGTGACACTGGGAGGTGGGAACGTAGGTGTGTGGACTTTCCCCCTCTCGCGAGTCTTGGCAGATTGCTAGCCCTATAAAAAAATGCTCTGCTGTTTCCTCAGGTCTGCCCATTTAGACGCGCCGAGAGTGCGGAAGCTCTGATCCAGGACCGGGAATCAGGCGAAACAAAGAGAGTTTCACAGCGAGACAGAGAGAGCGGGGAACCCTTGGGCAGACCCCGGCGTATTGTAAAAGAGCAGGCTAGTTAGCCTACAGAGTAGGACGGTGATCCGGGTCGTGCGGGTAGCGGCGACTGGGATAACGCTGCCGAGTGCAGCACCTTTTATTTTTAGTTTTATTACTGTTTTATTTTCCATTGTTCTTTTTGCCTTCTGTTTTCATTATTATTTCTTTGAGCACCTGCGAGTGCACTTGCTGTTCGCGTACCAGCTGTGGTATTTCCATGGTGCTGTCTATCATTGTTGATAGGCAGCCCATGGTCAACAGTGCCCTCTGCCGGAAAAAGCAAGAACTGTTCTCAAATAAAACTGGGCACTGTCTCCTAGTCAGTGAATTACCCAAACCCCTTCCACAAAATGCAACAAACAAGACGCCTTCTCCATCTAGTACACTTTTTTTTTTTAATTTCAAGCCTTGTTTGTAGACTGACTACGAGACAGAGGTTGCTAGGATTGTGGATTTGTCAAGATGCCAACTCAGTGAAAGCTTATTGCTTAATATACTCTGATGTTGTACAGCCATCTGAAGCCAGTTTGCATAAGATAGCTTGTATCTTCAAACTGCACTTGAGTTGCACTGTCTTCACAGTGTGATTTCATGAATGGTATTCAGAAACAAATACAAACAGTTTGAATATGTTCAGGGTGACGTAAACAGTCTCTTGCATGTCTTACCAGTACACTTTCAAGTTTCAGATACATACTGTTGAATTCATCCTTTTTCTGTTTTCTATTTAAATATATACTGAAAGAAGTGTTTAGAGCAATCTTTTAAAAGGCAGAGATATACCTGCAATATGATGCCCCCCCCTAAAAATAACTGCAATTCTGTTCTTTAACTTCACTTCCAGATTTTGAAGTATATTGAATGCTTTACTGGAGCCAACATTATGGCTATGCACACCATGTTAATCAACAAGACTACACACACACACACACACACACACACACACACACACATATATATATATATATATATATATATATATATATATATATATATATATATATATATACATACACACACACACACACAAGCCTGTTGTTATTGCTTCTGGACTTGGCAGCCATCAATTCCTTTGTTTTGTATAAGGATTGCAAAGAGGAAAATACCAGTTGGAGGACAGCCATAGCACTTTCAGCAGAAACGTTTAGATCAGAAAACTACAAAGCAGCAGGCTGCCGCAGCTCAACCTGGATTCAGTGCTGCACCCAGTGACACATGGAAGAAAAAACATATGTTGCTTTCATTTTAAATTAAATGATTTCATTTTTACAGTTTTATATGTACATATACCTGTTTACACACTAGTTTCTTTTGAAATGTGCATTTTATTATAGTTTTTCATTTTTTGAAGTGGTGCTTGTATGTTGTAAGTTAGAAAATTGTTTATTTAAATACGGCATTTCGGCCGTGCAGATGTTTGATATGCAATGCTTGAAAAAAAAAATTGAGTTGTATCTGATAGTTTGTCTTTCATTTTAATACTGATGTTGTTTAAAATGTACCCATCCTAATGATTGCCAGCAGCGGTTTTAGGTATGAGTATAACTGTGACAGTTCAAGTGTTAACTTTAAAAATCACATGACCTTAATATGGCAGCCCTTTAGGCCAGAGATCAATTTTATGGTCAGCACCCGATTAGGTATGGCTTTTATAACTCATCAAATATGAAGTCACTAACTCAAACGTGAAGAAAGGTTCTATTTTTTTTTTTTTGAACCACACCCACAATCAAACATGAACTAAAGAATAATAGAACATGTGTGTACTGAGAATGATACAAATAGCTCAAAGCTGTAGATCCTTATTATTTGGTAATAATCAAAAAGTCACATGACCCCAACATGATGGCCACCGTAGGTCACATATAAAGATATAAAGCGTGCTGTTAGACTTTGCCCACAGTTTCCACAACATTAAAAATTCATCTTAAATGGGATTTTAGCAGTTGTAGGTGTGGTGGAGGTGGATTGACAGGGATACTTAAGCACCGTCCAGGCGCTGACACATTCTATTGAAACCAACAGAGATAAAACTAGGTTGACATGCTGGGGTTGCCTTGGCAACCATAGAACCATATTACTGAGTGTGAAATTGCCAGGGATGGGGTTAATTTACCCTACCCTGCCTGGGTTTATTATGTTCAGGTGGCTGGGGTTGATTAGTTGATTAAATGATTAACTTAATTAACGATCAATCAGCTCCCAGCCACTTGACATAAAAGGAGGCCTCTACTTCTCATTTAGAAGGAGGGAGCTGCGGAAGCTGGTCGGTCGGTCGGTCGGTCGGTCGGGTCGGTCGGTCGGTCGGTCGGTCGGTCGGTCGGTCGGTCGGTCGGTCGGTCGGTCGGTCGGTCGGTCGGTCGGTCGGTCGGTCGGTCGGTCGGTCGGTCGGTCGGGGCGGTCGGTCGGTCGGTCGGTCGGTCGGTCGGTCGGTCGGTCGGTCGGTCGAAATTTTGAATCCAGTGAAGGCATTGCTCAGCCTGGAAAACTTTTTTTTTTGTAAGTTTTGCTTTTTGGTCTTGCTTTGTGTTTGAACCTTTTTGTTTTGCTATTGTGCACTTTTTCTGTGTTTATTTATAATAAAATCATTATTTTTTTGAACTGCAGTCTGTCTCTGGGCCTCTATCCACTCACCAGCCTGCCGCACTGAGTGTTGGGCACTACGTGGATTAAACATACAAATGGCAGAATAGGTTTCAAACCTGACCTTTTGCATTTTTGTACTGGTTCAGCTCTTGCTGCAGTGCCTCCACAGGGAATGGGCAAAGCTCCTTCACTCAGACCAGGGCAGTGTTTTTCTGAGCCTCTCCAGAAGCTTCTCTCTGTTTAAGCAGGGCGTAGTAATGCTTGCCAGAGCACAATGGCACTCTGCTCACACTATAACAAAGACAAATATGTGATGTGCAAAACAAATGACTGCAGTTTAAAAAATGCTGCTCAAGGACAGCTTAAGTCACAAGTTATTATCCATTTAAAAACTGCACTCACATGTTTAAAGAACCAAGAAAAATATGTATATTTATGTTATCCAATTATTATTTTGACTAGAGAGCTTGAAATTGAATTTAAAATCAATTATGACCCCTTACTTTTTGGGATCCACAGATGGGTTACCAGGAACTGGTTTGAAAGTTGTCCCTGGAGCCAACTCTGAAAACAGCACCCTAGAACAACAAACAGGAAACAGAAATAAGGTTGTTCTTATATATATCTATATATATATATATATATATATATATATATATATATATATACATACATACATACAGTGGCTTGCAAAAGTATTCAGACCCCTGACCAATTCTCTCATATTACTGAATTACAAATGGTACATTGAAATTTTGTTCTGTTTGATATTTTATTTTTAAACACTGAAACTCAGAATCAATTATTGTAAGGTGACATTGGTTTTATGTTGGGAAAAATTAAGAAAAACAAAAAACTGAAATATCTTGCTTGCATAAGTATTCAACCCCTGTGCTGTGGAAGCTCCCAGTTTGCACCGATGAAAGAAATTGCCCTAACGAGGACACAATTACCTTACCATTGGCCTCCACCTGTGAACCATTAAAGTTGCTGTCACATTTTCTGGATAAAAACCCCACTGTTGAAGGATCATTGGTAAGGCTGTGAATCTGAAGGAAAATGAAGACCAAAGAGCATTCTACAGAAGTTAGAGATAAAGTAATACAAATGCATAGATTAGGGAAAGGGTACAAAATAATATCCAAGTGTTTGGATAGCCCAGTGAGCACAGTTGGATCAATAATCAGGAAGTGGAAGCTGCATCACACCACCCAAGCACTGCCAAGAAAAGGCCGTCCCTCAAAACTCAGCGCTCAAACAAGAAGGAGACTTGTGAGAGAAGCCACAGAGAGGCCAACAATCACTTTGAAGGAGCTACAGAGTTCAGTGGCTGGGAGTGGAGTAATGGTGCACCAGTCAACCATATCAAGAGCTCTGCATAACACTGGCCTGTATGGGAGGGTGGCAAGAAAGAAGCCGTTACTCAAAAAGTACCATCTGAAAGCACGTCTGGAGTTTGCCAGAAAGCATGAGAGTGACCCAGCTGCAATGTGGGAAAAGGTTCTGTGGTCAGATGAGACCAAGATAGAGCTTTTTGGCCAAAACTCAAAGCGATATGTGTTGCGCAAACCTAACACTGCCCATGCCTCAATACACACCATCCCTACAGTGAAGTATGGTGGTGGCAGCATCATGCTGTGGGGATGCTTCTCATCAGCAGGGACAGGGCATCTTGTTACAAGTGAAAGAAGAATGGATGGAGCAAAATACAGGAAAATACTGCAAGAGAATCTGCTTCAGTCCACTAAAAAACTGAAGCTTGGAAGGAAATTCACCTTTCAGCAGGACAATGATCCCAAGCACAAGGCCAAAGCAACATTGGAATGGCTCAAGAACAAAAATGTGAATGTCCTACAGTGGCCCAGTCAAAGTCCTGATCTCAATCCCATTGAGAATCTGTGACACTATTTGAAAATTGTGGTCCACAAGCGTCGTCCAACCAACCTGAACAACCTGGAGCAAATCTGCCAAGAAGAATGGGCCAAAATCACTGCAACACTGTGTGCAAAGCTGGTACATACTTACCCCAAAAGACTTAAAGCTGTTATTGCAGCGAAAGGTGGCTCTACCAAATATTAATGTTTGGGGGTTCAGTTTTTTATTTTTCTTAAAAATATTTCCCAACATAAAACCAATGTCACCTTACAATAATTGATTTTGAGTTTCAGTGTTTTAAAATAAAATATCGAACAGAACAAAATTTCAGTGTACCAATTGTAATTCAATAATATGAGAGAATTGGTCAGAGGTCTGAATACTTTTGCAAGCCACTGTGTGTGTGTGTGTGTGTGTGTGTGTGTGTGTGTATACATATATATTAGTGGCAAAGCCTTCGACTTGGGCTTGTTTACACCCTTTAAAAACACTGACCCAACACCGAAACTTTGATTTTAGCACCGTTGCGCATGTTTATTTACAATAAATGAATAAACAATAGACCATTTACCGGTCACAAAAACTCCTTGTTACACAAACAAGTTTATAAAGCTCATCCAAGGTTCACACAGTACCTTTTTCTTCTCACCACACACGTCTCCGCAGTACCTGTAGCTTCCACAGCCTGGCACACAGCCCTGACTGCAGGGAGCCAGATGTTCCTCTCTGGCTCCTCCCTCTACTCTTGTTACATTTTGCAAAAACATTTCTATCCAAAGCATTTTAATGTTTAGGGGTGTGAATAATTTTGAACCTTCAGTTTTTTAAATAACATGCAAATATGTTAGACATATATTTCTGCGAAGTCCAACACTGAACGTCTGAAAATATTAAATGTTTTCATTAATTTATGCAACAAATACTGTATGTACACTTGCATTTATTTTGTTAAAAATACATTTAGAAGTTTGTAAACTCTCACTGGAAAGCGGAGGAGCATTTTGGGAGAAGCAACGATCAGGGGTTTGCGAAAGGTCCGGATCATCTGTCTACGCAACAGGTGAAAATACTACGCAGGAGTGGTGGGGTTTACCACTGACATATTGACATTGTCTCCATCCACACCCTCCTCTTTACTGTCACATAACTAAAGGACAAGGGAAAAAATGGTTTTACATACTTGGTACATTCTTGGGTATCATTGGTTCCCTGGTATGTTTGAAATTCTGAAGAAAAGGTTTAATATGTAAAGGGTATTTCCTAAGCAACCAAAATCCAACAATAATGCTATATTTGGTATATTATATTACAAATGATATGCCTCCTCTCTAATAATATTCATCATACATTCAAGATTGTTCCCAAAGTATAACATGGCTTGGTTGGTTGTTCAACAACAGACACATTTAAGGAACTTGCCTGCAGGAACCGCTCAATACGACAGGAGGAGTGTACTGGGCCTGCACCATCGTATCCGAGCGGTAGCAGGATAACTAGGCCACTCTGAAGCTGCCACTTAGCTTCACCTGCAAACACAAACCACTACATTGGTTGAAAACTAGCATGGCCCTTATTGTTAGATTTATGCCTGGTTTCACAGACCCTGATTAGCGCTAGTCCTGGGGGTCTGTAAAACCAGCCTTTACATTCTTAAACCTTGTTTAACTCAAGTAAGTCTAAAGGAGTAGGCTGGCAAGAAGCACTTTTTTTTTCTTCTTTCAAAATATTGCACAGATGATAAATTGGAAGATAACACTCAAACTATTGAAAAAAAAGGGAGGACTTACAACTTAAAATATCAGGATGGATTGTTTATTTTCCTTACCTCCCGAGACAAAGGTGTCAAATATAATTTGAGCTCCATTAAAAAAATCTCCAAACTGGGCTTCCCAGATTGGTAACAGCATTGGGCACTCGATGCTCATTCCATATTCGAAACCAAGCACAGCCTCTTCTGACAAAGGACTGTTGCATACCTAATCACACAAGAATGCAGGTTACTTAAAAAATAAATACTAGCAGTTTTAATCTTGACATTTATTGATCAATGAATCATCCATTCTACTGATTGATGTATCACACTTTTGCTAATGATGTGAAATTGTAATGAAAGACAATCACAAGTAACCACTTTTAGTGATGTAATCTGACATTTACATACACTGTATTTAACAGATACGTTTTTGGTATACTGTAAACTTTCAAGTTTCACTAACAAAGGTAACTTACTGAGTGCTACTTTAGCTGAAGAAATGATATAGCTGTTCTTTTTTTGATACCGTCTGAAAGAAATACGCTGAAGAAAAAGATAAACTTAAGATAAACTTGTAGCTCTGCCATGAAAGGAAAGCACCAATGAGCAAATGTTGCAAGCTGAAGTCTACCCAGTTGCCATTTTGCCAAGGTCTTTCGAAGTACCCTCTGCCATTTTCAAGATTTCTTTTTCCTGCACTCACTGAGAGGGATGTACATATCATTGCTTTCCTGACAGACTACCATTGCATGACGCTGGCTGAATGTGCCACGTCCAACATCCTGTCCGCAGATACGTATATTAAACCCTTTAAGGAGAAAAAAAAGTTGTAGCTGCTAAAATAAAAACATGTGACCATTTTGCTTAATTACCACTGGTGTGCAATTAAAATACAGTTAATTACAACATTATTTTGACAAAAGGTTATTTTCTTCTGTATGTTTCAAGTGAAATTGTATTTAAAATTGACAGGAATGGCTCAAATAAAAAAAGGTTTAGTAGCATACTGTAGGGTTGTGACGATTTACAAACGGTAATATCATATTGAACAGAATGTAACCAGTCTGTCAAAATCCTTCGTGTTACAATCATACCTTGACAGAGAAGGGAACTAAATGCCACTGCTTCAACAGTAGACCAATCTAATTTTGTTCTCTCTTCCAGTTTCTGCAGTCTGGCCTGAAAAAAAAGTTTAAAGTGAATACTGATTGGTATGAAAGTTTACTTTTTACAGTACTTGCCATTTCAACATTAAAATCATTGCATATCCCTTGCACCCAAACACCCCAGTTTTCTTTGCTATGCATAACAAACTTTGCAGTAAACTGCTGTTTTTTCCTGTGATTTAATTTCCTGTTTCCCTAAAGAGACTGTGTTTTTCACAGAGCACAGCACGTTCTGTCCAGACCAGGGACATGCGCAGTGTGACATACTGATATATCACTATTGTAGAATAATTTGCTTAGTTTTATTTTAAATAGCACTTTGATACAGTCATTATTTTCCATACATATTGTGTAATTTTAAGGTCATTATTATTTTATTAGATTATAGCATACATGCAAAAAAATTAAGTGATTCAATTTATATGTAAACTACATTGTGGCATATGCTTTTATGTATTCTAGTGACCTTTACATGACTTCATGGTCTGATTTGTTAAGGCTTCATCTGTTTATTCGTCCTGTGAAGATGACTGTGCAGGTGGATATCCTCAGGGACGAATACAGACTTGACTCCCACGAACTGCAGAAGGTCAGTGGAGAGCCCCGTGTCTCAGGTCGTGATCTTAGCCTGAGACTCCACCAGCTCCCTCCAATGGCCCTGCAGGTTGGTGGGAGGTGGGCTGTACAGTGACATGTTGGTCAAGTGCTCGTTCATTTTGGTGTAGTACGACGTCTTTATCTCTGAAATTTCCTGCTCGGTCAGGAGTCCTTCTGTTACCAAGCGGTCTGCATATGAGTCAGGAATACTCTTCCGGGATCTGCAGTGTAAACATAACAAAATAAATAGGAAGGAATCCATTATCCCTGCCACATGATAGAACAGACTGCAATTGCCACACACGGCAATGATGGCATCTTCTTTGACATAAAACGTCTGTGGTCTACCTGCAAGCAGCATTCTGTTTCATAAACAAGCTACTCAGGATATTGACAATACCTCTAAAGACATTTACAGGCCTTCCTACTTAGATGAGAGGGAAGTGAAAAAACATATACTGAAAAATGAGTTTAACCAAGTTAAATTACAATGCCATTCATCCACTACTGTCCAACAGTTATAGTAGGTTAGTTTGCAACTTTAATTAAGGTTTTACTAACATATGGTATTTTGTTAACATTTTCACAATGGTTAACATTTTACATTTCAGATTATTCCCTTCCAGGGAGATAGAAAGGTGACATACCTGATGATTTTGTACATGGCAGGATTGGTAAAGGAAGGCTCATCCAGCTCATTATGGCCCCACTGTCTGTAACACAGCAGATCGACAATCACATCCTTACGGAATCTCTGCTGATACTCCATGGTCAATCGGGTAGCTCGAAGCACTTCCTCTGCATCATCTCCATTAACGAGCATCACAGCACAGCCGACCATCTTACCTGGTGGACATGAATATAAGTAAATGCACTGTTCAAAAGAATTGACATATGAAAATGACTGCATTTTAAGAAGTAGTGTAGTGATCTTTGACATACCAATATCACTGCAGTACAATAAGCATCTTCCTCTCTCAGCTGGAGTGGTATAACCCACTTGGTTATTTACAATCAGATGGATTCTTCCACCTACTCTAAAGTGGGGGAGGTTTGAAATAGTGAATGTCTCAGGAACAATTCCTTGGCCAGAGAATGCGGCATCGCCATGAATCTGTACTTAAATACAACAGAGCATATTAAGGTATGTGCAGTGCTATTTACTGTTGTAGTTATTCGTTTATCCCCAGGGATAATCAATGCTCCTCCTAAACTCTTAACGATACGTTAATAATAATGTTTGTGTTTATAAAGTGCCTGTACTGCGCCTTCAAGCGTACGCCTTATAAACAAAACGAACAATTGAGTCATCTCCAAAATTATCACTTCCAAAATTATACCAGTAATAATTACAGTACTAGAATTTGACAAGAAAATCCATTCTGGTTTTTTGTAGCAATTGTGGTAACAAGGAAAACTTCCAAGGCACCACATAGCCATGAGATTTGTAGAACATTTACCTGCAGACAGAGGACTTTGTCTCCTGGCTGAGCTGAGCTGTCAGGGGAATAGTCCCCATCTTACTTGTACTGCTGCCTTCCATGAGTTTTTCCCACAGTGACTGGGTTAATGGCCTCCAGGTGAGAAGGGTTAGGCAGCATGGTCACGTGGAGAGGGTGCCTAGAGCCAAACTACAGAGGCGGTTAGATGCAATAGCATGTCTCCAATGGTCGGGTAGTTTTCAGGAAACTCACTCAGCCCTCTGATCTTATGAAACATTAACTTTAGAAACAAAAACACAGTTCAATTTATTCACAAAAGCCACCCATGTGATATTAATCAATAGTTGTTGAAAAAAAAAAAAAGGTAATACATTGTAGCTGGTTAGGCTACTCTAAACCTGTGTTTTCCCAAATAGTGTACATTACAGTCCTCAAAATAGTCACCTCAGGTGGGAACTGAAGGAGGCCCGTTAGGAGGTTTCGTCTTCCTCTGTGAGGCATGCATGTGATGACATCAGTCACTCCACTGTAAGCAGCGAGACGAAAGCGCTCATAAAAGAATCCCATCATGCTCTCTGCCCCTACTCCACCATACCGCTTCACTGTGGCAAACTTGGTAGCCAAAAAGTGGTCAAATTCCTAAAAACAAAACAATTTAAATCCAGGTAATGCTAAGAGTTAAATGGAACATGTGTGGTACAAAAATAGAGTACTGATACCTTATTAGCACATAAATAGGTGCACAAGCTAATAATTTTGTATAAACTGGCTTATTTGAAAAATAAGTTACCACGTTGCTTTCATATATAAGCCCATGCCCCGTGTCTGGATACAACCTAGTGGTTGAAGATGAGTTCAAATGCAAGGCGTATGACTTCAATTTATAAATTTGCATTGCTTTGTAATAGCATATTGTTCTAGGTGGAATTTTTAATAGATTTTCACTTTTGTCTTTTGCTTGAACTATTTTCTAAAATAGTTCTGCCTTTACATTATATCCAAGGAACAACTTTGTAAGGGCTGTAAAACAAGAGATATGTTTTTCTCATTGGTTTTGGAATATTTAATTACTGTATTTGTTTTCTTGATAAGTGTGCTGTGGGGGATCAAATTCAGTTTAATCTTGGAATATATAACAATTTAATATTCTGTCAGTGTTATCTGGGATTGGAGCATTAACGTAGCCAGTTGTCTCCTCTCCTGTAGAGTGAACACTTCTTTCTTGAGCTCCTCAAACCTCTGAGCAAACCACTCCCTCTCCTCCAGTGTCTGCAGCTAACTTGTCTCGACAGACATGTGGCCACAGTACGTATGACTGAGATATTGCAACACATCTTCTAATGAACCCTCTGCCTTCCCAAAGTGCAATAAGCCTTTAGACAAATCATTGTTTAATGTATATAAAATGATCCAGATGTAGTAATAGATTCGTTTTACATGTTCAACAATGCTAAGCTACCAAATGATAGCTGAAACTGCAAATCATTTCAATGCACAACATTTTATTGGATCAGTGACTATATACTCTGAATGGGAATGGATGAAATGGTTCTGTAAGCATCACTATAAAATTATGCTGTAAAATTACTCTGAGATAAATAATTGAATTAAGTGTTCAACTTTTACAGTCCCTTACCTTAGTAACTGCAATAAGGTTGCCTGTCACAGATCTATAACAAAGGCTATCTCAAGTGTTTTAAATGTAGCAAGAATCAGCGTCATCTAGTGAACACCTATTGTTTATTGCTGTTTAAAAATAGCATCATACAGCATATACGTAGTAATGAAAGAGGGGTTTCCTAATTTTTTATAAAACAGAGTTATATACCACTTGTGTTGAAAGGTCTGTGAATGGATTCTGTTAAGATCTGAACCTCAGGCACCACATCCATCGCTGCCTCTGGTGAATAAAGGGTTCACTCTTGCTGCTTTGTGCCCGTGTACTCGATACGCTTCAACTAGCCGAGCCAATCCATGATCTACCAAAACATGGAACACAATCTTTATTAACAACTGAAGTCTCTCTATTAAACGTGACAGTGAGCTCCTGAGTTACAGATAGGTGAGAAACTTACTTATATATTCTGCTTTAGCTTGATGTAGCTATCCTTCTAGCTGGTGTTGATGGCTGAGGTGTAATGCTGGCTCCAGGGATCAGCTTATTTTGCCTCCCCAGCGCATCAGCACACATAATATACAATATTCTATATATATATATATATATATATATATATATATATTGTACGTGTGTGTTGATGCGCTGGGGAACCAAAATAAGCTGATCCCTGGAGCCAGCATTACACCTTAGCCATCCACACCAGGCAGAAGGATATCTACATCAACAGATGGAAAGAAACGCAAATGGATGTTGATGCAGATGGATCACATTAGTTTACTGTAAAGCTGTGTGTTAGTTGGTGCTTATCTTGGCGACAGCCGAGTTCAAATCAGCATGAAGTTTTAACATCTACTCTCATGTAATAGAAATCATGTGATTTTCTGTTTGCTATACCCGTGCAAGTAATGCATTGCAAACGATATTATATTAAAAAATGTCCAGTAATATGTGCGTGGATAAATAAAAAGTATGGGCAGAAATACTGAAGAGTTAGTGCCACACAGCGGTAACTTAGCATTTTTTTAATGCGTACTGACCAAATCAGCATTGTACAGTACTGTATGCTTTACATTCCAATTTGTTGAAATAGCTGTTTTAACCGACGCTTGTTATAACACTGTATCCACCAACACCAGCACCACTACCATTACCACGCACAGACCTATCAAACACCAGTTCTCCCGTTTATTTTGTATTTTTTACTCTCGGGCCTTATTGTAGGGTATGACAGAAGAAGCGCCTGTTTTACGTCTCAGACACAATTCTCTCAAAAAATAGCGATACAAGGCGAACAGTCACTAAGAATAATCTGTATGTGAAAAATTTATGTTTTGTGTATGTTTATTGGATATATGTTACTAGTTGTATACACTATTATTTATTTAGTTCAGGCACTATTTTTGGATAATCGTTCGTGGAGGTCCTTTAAAAAGAGAGAAGCGTTTTATTTTTTACCTGGAAACAAAGTCTGATGTTTACAGAAATTTAAGGTAAACATATTTAAATATGGTTTATACTGTATTGTATTTATTTATTTATTGATTACATTATGGTAATATCAGCTTGATTTGACATTTGGCATGTAGCACTGTTATTTTTGCTGAAGTGCAAATCACAAAAACGGATCTACCGTACGTGTTTATTTATTTTTAATTACCTTATTGCTACTACTACAAGGCCTGTATTGTAAACGCAGTTATTCATTGTTACTAGATTTGGCAGTTGTAGAACTATTTTTAATAACAGTTAAGTTTGCCATAACATTTTTTCCCTGTACACTCATGCTGTGTAGATCGAGGCAAGTTACCGTTGCTGGTGTAGTATGTTTTGTATTTTAGTTTATTTTCAAACCAGTGCATGTCATTTTAAAGAAACATAATAAATAAATCCATAGTATTTATAAATCCAGTTAATTGTGTTGTAATATCAAAGAAGTTGTCAGATTGTGTTAAATTTCACAATTATTGAAATTTGCTCAGTTCGATGGCAGTCAGTACACATTATACGCAAATGATATTATTATTATTATTATTATTATTATTATTATTATTATTATTGGTAATTTACTTCTGTGCGGTTCAGTGCAAAATAATTAAAATAAAGTTGGTTTTTCAAAGAGATCAGTTCTGCATTTGAGTTTACAAATGAATGCAACTTGATCACATTTTGGTTTCAGCAATAGTAGCTGACAACAATCCCTTCGTTACTTTGCTTAGTCAGTTTTTCACAACATGCCAAGACACCCATTGAAAACACTGTATGGTGTGTTCTGTATTTTCAAAACGTTTACTCATCAGGGATGGGGTCAGTTCCTTTTTCTCTTTTAATTCAGGTATGATCAGTTCCTTTATATATATATATATATATATATATATATAATATATATAGATATATATATATATATATATATACTATATATTAAATCAGTTCCCATTCATATTCCCTTTTAATCAGTTTCAATTCCAATTTCAAGTCCAAGTCCTAAAAGGAATTGTAATTGATTAAAAGGGAATGGGGATTGTAATTATAATTGGTTTAGAAGGGAATGGGGATTGTAATTATAGCTGGTTTAGAAGGGGATGGGGATTGTAATTGATTAAAAGAGAATGGGAGTTGTAATTGTAAATGTGGAATTGATTTAGAAATGAAAATGGAATTAAAAAGGAACGGACCACACCATACCTGTCTTTAATTAAAATTTTGAAGTGATGAAACAAATGACAAAAATAGAACCAAACAACATAATAAAACTATCTTAATCTCTTGAAATATAGACTGGCGTATGTTAAATAACTGATGTATATTATTGTTTTTTTAACAGGTGTACTTTTCAGAATTGCTGTCTTCTGAGTTCATACAGTAGGTGAGCTCTTACCTAAACGCATACAGAGAAGTAAACAGACCTTAGAAGTAAATATTCTCCATGAGAAGGTTTTTAATAAAAATCTTACCATTTTCTTAATATAGACTATTTCTATATAACCTGACCAAAGCAATATATTGTATTGGCATGCTTTTGGTGCCTGCTACATCAGAACTTGATTCTGTTTTGCTGTTCATCTCTCTTACTTGTGACCACCAGTACAAGGGTATGGCTTATATGTGGTGTACATTTCTTAGTCACTTTTGTATTTATCTTAGTATTTAATACAGAAATGCAACTTACAGTTTTTTTTGTTTGTTATTTTTTACAGTATGCCCGCAGAACGCAAAAAGTCAGTAAACATGGATGAGAAAGAGGCAAGTTCTATCAGCAGCAAAGACAAAGAGAGTGGAGATAGGCGACCTGCTTCCACCAGGGAGAAGGGAAAGGATGATTCTAAACTTTGCAGCAAGAAGGACAATCTGAAGGCTGCAGAGGAAAAGAAGAGGAGACTGGAGGAAGAGAAGCGTAAGAAGGAAGAAAAGGAGCGGAAGAAAAAAGAAGAGGAGAAGCTGAAAGCTGAAGAGGACCAGAAAAAGAAAGAGGAGGAAGAGAAAAGAAAGCAGGAGGAGGAGGAGAAGAGGCTGCAGGAAGAAGAAGAAAGAAGACAGCGTGAAGATGAAGCAGCGCAAATAAAGTAAGAGCTCAGTTCACGTGTAAATACTGCCTAGGCCTAGGCCCTGTGTTTACACTACTGCAAGGTTTACCCTGGCTGTTTCTAAAAGGAGAAACTGTGAATATTAAAACTAGTAGACCACTTAGAGTGCTATTTTACCAGTTCCTCCCTGCATGAGTCGTTTCTTGTTGCTGTGTAAAAACAAATAGGGTAAATAAAATTGGACCTAATGCTTTGCATACATATAAGAGTAGTCATATTGGAATGTAGTTAGTTTAAACTGATTAAGTTTGAACCAGAATAAATTATCTGCTCAATGCGTTATAATATATTTTTAATGTATAGAATTATTTTGATGTGACTTTTACTTGCTGCAAACATCTTGGTGTATAATGTTTACTTAATTTTTCTTTGGTGGTCTATTTGAGAGAAATGTAGAAATATTCAAACTTAATAAATGAAATAACAAATTCAAAGTCTTGCTCAGTGTCTTCTCTATTTGTTTTAGAGAAAAGGAAGAAGCACATCAGTTACATCAGGAGGCGTGGGAGCGCCACCAATCCAGGAAAGAGCTTCGCAACAAGAACCAGAATGCCCAGGATGGCCGTCCTGAGGAGACCTTCTTCAGCAGGCTTGATTCTAGCCTCAAGAAGAACACTGCCTTTGTCAAGAAGCTGAAAACTATCACAGAGCAGCAGAGAGACTCTCTCTCCAATGATTTCAATAGCCTCAACCTCAGCAAGTACATTGCGGAGGCTGTTGGCTCCATTGTGGAAGCAAAGTTAAAAATATCTGATGTTAACTGTGCTGTTCATCTGTGTTCCCTCTTCCACCAGCGCTATGCTGAATTTGCCCCTTTGCTTCTCCAATCCTGGAAAAAGCACTTTGAAGCAAGAAAAGAGGAGAAAACTCCCAATGTAAGCAAGCTGAGAACTGATCTCAGATTCATCGCTGAGTTGACGATTGTCGGGATTTTTACTGATAAAGAGGGTCTGTCCCTCATCTATGAGCAGCTGAAAAACATCATCAACACAGACCGTGAGACGCACATGCATGTTTCAGTGGTGATCAGTTTTTGCAAGCATTGTGGGGATGACATTGCTGGCCTGGTGCCCAGGAAGGTGAAACTGGCTGCTGAGAAATTTGGCTTGAGTTTCCCTTTGAGTGAGATCATCAATTCTGAGAAGCAGCAGCCCTTCCAGAACCTGCTAAGGGAGTACTTCACTTCCCTGACCAAACACCTGAAGAAAGACCACAGAGAGTTGCAGAACATAGAGAGACAAAACAGGTGATTGCATTATTTATGTGTCTGCAAGCACTCATGTGTCACCAGAAACCCTTGAAAGAATTACAGCTTTATTATGCACAACTTGGTGTACTTTATTTATTATTATTTTTATTATTATTATTAATGATCAGACGTGTTCATGGCTGAAATGAGATAATGAACATGAACTGCATTATATTAGCTGTAATACATCAAATTGTATTTATATATTTTATTTGTGTAAAGCCTTGAGATTCTGATATATGGATTCTTGTGTATCTGTGCAGGCGTATTCTACATTCCAAGGGGGAGCTGAGTGAAGACAGACACAAGCAATATGAAGAGTTTGCCACATCGTATCAGAAGCTGCTTGCTAACACTCAGTCTTTGTCAGATCTTCTGGATGAAAACATGCCTGAACTTCCACAAGATAAAACTGTACAAGAAGGTAGTGTCTTCACGTAGTGAATCTGTGTATTAGCACACGTTATTGAAAGTATTAGAATGTGGTATTTATGTACAATGGATTTAGAGACGGCTCTTATTTTGTATATGGTGGTAGGGGATTTATGTTCAGAAACATGTTTTATTCACTCTGTTTGGATAACGGCATTCTCATTGCTTTCATTTTTACAAACTAACTGAATCTCACTGATCCCAGCTATTTCAGGTACTTGACTTGGGTAGGAATTGGTACTGCCTAGTGCCATTTCCTCTGTTTTAAGAGCTGAAGAGCCATATTTTAAACTTTAATCTAGTAAATAAGCATTAAATGGTTCCAGTCAATGGGTGGAGAAACACATTATTGATTGCTAGTGGATATTTTATGAAAGCAACAGCAGTTTATTACATTTTGTCTTCTTAGTAAGGCCTCATAACTTGCTTCCGGTTTCTACAATTTACAGTATGCATTGACACCACTAGGTGGCTCCTTTTTCTAGTTTATCAGTGATTTAGGCTACTACAAAAATATTGCCTGATTTAACAAATACAGATTTAATTACTGGACTATTCTATATTACAATGAATCTGTTTTTACAAGCACTTAAGTAAACCTTTCTTTCTGTATGATGACGTTTTACTATTCAGTGCTTATTTTTTATTTAATTTTTTTTACAATTACTTTAAGAAAGTTTAGTACTAAGTGTAAATTATTTTATGGAATACTATGTAATGGATATTGCATTCTATAAATGGTTTCAAAAGAGAGCTAGAAAGAAGAGGACAAAGCGTGAAAGTGAAGATATAAAAATCAACCA
This sequence comes from Polyodon spathula, assembly GCF_017654505.1. Lineage (NCBI taxonomy): Eukaryota > Metazoa > Chordata > Actinopteri > Acipenseriformes > Polyodontidae > Polyodon > Polyodon spathula. The sequence goes on from NC_054541.1 coordinate 34,376,701, forward strand.
AAAGAGGCTGATTTGTTGGTCTTTATTGTCTTTGTGTATTCATAAGTTTTTGTTTTTTTTAATGTTCTTAAATTGTTTGAAATGTATTCTTCACAGAGCATGGTCCTGGCATTGACATCTTTACTCCTGGCAAGCCTGGAGAGTATGACCTGGAAGGAGGAATCTGGGAGGACGAGGACGCACGCAACTTCTATGAAAATATGGTTGATCTGAAAGCCTTTGTACCTGCAATATTGTTTAAAGATAATGAGAAGAGTTCTCAGAACAAAGACAACAAGGAAGAAGCAAAAGGTATTCATAGGGTTTCTAAATGTATAAAAATGTTCTGAAATATTTTAAATTCCATGATAACCACAACATCTGCTTTCTGGGTCTACTAGTTTTGAATATTTTCATTATTTTAAACACAATACTGAGTTTGCAAAGCGCTGACAGTGTTGTCGTGTTGTGAAATTGAATTGCTTAATTTGAAAAAGAAAAGGTAGTTGGATACAAACCCTTCTGATCAGTTATATTTAGAAACATATTTAAAATGACACAGCTAAGCTTTTAAAGAATACAACTTTAGACAGGACTATGTCTAAAAAGAACTTCCAGTGATGTCATGAGGAAATCTGAAGTATTTGTAAGAAGTCAGGGCTGGCTGTTATGTTACCAAACCTGGCAAACCTGCTTGAACAGTTTATATAATAGAAAAGGTGTGTTTGTTTTTGTTACCTTTTAGTCAACTAAAAAATATTTCTGTTGAATGTTAAAGACATTTTCTGTTGAAGCATGCATTTTTATTTCCGGAATTAAAATTAATCAAATTGTTGTGACTGTCAGTTTACATGTACAATTAATTAATGATTTTGTAATTTAATTTAATGAATAATTGGAAAACAATTGTCCATCATTTACATGACAAACTACATCAAGAATCAATGGCGATATCCCAAATTTGATTCCATCTTAAAACTGCAGGATATATCCAGGATTTTGAAATCAAGTACTCAAAAAGGTAGCTTGAATCTGATTAGATTGTGGATATAAGCAAGCAATTCTGTATAAGAAGAACAAGGTGAAAAGAATCTAGTTATCAGCCATAAGTCTTCCACTACTTCCAATACTTATTGCCAGCATAAAAAGGTCTCTGTAAAAAGTGGTCTACCATGTATACTTGTTGTAAGCTGATTAGAGTATTCTATCACTTAAAATGCAATGAATTGTGCATGTTGAACTGCTGTGTGTTGTTTTTTTTTTTAACCAGAAGTTAAAGATGGGAAGGATAACAAAGATGTGCCAAGTACAGAAGAGCTGGAGCTGGAGCTGGAGACGCTGGATATTAATGACGATACTCTGGAGATGGAAGCAGTAGATGAGGCAGAGGCAGATGACCTTACAAAGAAATTACTTGATGAACAAGGTGAAGTTTACTTGAAATATGCAGATCCGATTGGCAAGCAGCATCATCTCTGGCAACTCTTAATTTCTCCACTGTTGTTATAACACAAGTTTTATTATGTGATAAATACATTAGCTTGTTAAATATCTAAAAGCATGTCTATATATAAAGTATATCTTATAGATGAGCATTCAAATCAGTGATGGTTTGCTATTCTAGTTTTATTCTATAAAGTGATTGTTTTGTTACCATTATTTATTTTATTTTAGAACAAGAAGATGAAGAGACAAGCACAGGCTCCCATCTGAAGTTGATAGTGGATGCCTTTCTTCAACAATTACCCAACTGTGTCAACAGAGACTTGATAGACAAGGTGCAATTTAGTTTGCTTAGTCCCTTTTTTCCCTTCTTTAAAAAAAAAATCAGACCTCTTGGAGCAATGCTTTCCACGAGTAATCTGTTTTTTGAGTAATAAATTTTGTTTTTTTACTTGTTTTTTTTTTTTTTCTAATTGTATATCTTGCACAATTAAGAACACTTCACAAATGAATAATAATAAATTGTTTGCACTGTTTTCCACAGGCTGCAATGGATTTCTGTATGAATATGAACACCAAATCTAACAGAAGAAAGCTTGTCCGAGCCCTTTTCACAGTTCCAAGGCAGCGGTAATACTGTTTTTACAAGTGGTAGAAAAATAACAAAGGCATTGAACAATCAATTCAATTTTTTTTTTATGTTTTTTTTTTAGTTTTAAATCTTTTTTTTAAAAAAAAAAAAAAAAATATATATATATATATATATATATATATATATATATATATATATATATATAATATACGCACATACACACACACACACACATTATATATACACATACACACACACACACACACACACATTATATATATATATATATATATATATATATATATATATATATAGTGCCTATAGAAAGTCTACACCCCCTTGAAGTTTTTTCACATTTTGTTTTTTTTTTTTTCCATTTATCTACACACCATACTCCACACTGTTAAGGGGAAAAAATGTTTTTATTGAGAAAAATACAAAATAAAAATTATATTATAAAAAAAATAAAAATAAAAATACAAAACTAAAAGATCATAATTGGATAAGTCTCCACCCCCTCTGAGTTAATACTTGGTGGAAGCACCTTTGGCAACAATTACAGCTGTGAGTCTGGTGGGATAGGTCTCTACCCACTTTTCACACCTAGATTTGGCAATATTTGACCATTCTTTTTACAAAACTGTTCAAGCTCTGTCAAGTTCCTTGAGGTGCGTTGATGGACAGCAATCTTCAGTCTTCGATTGGATTTAGGTCGGGGCTCTGATTGGGCCACTCAAGGACATTTACCTTTTTGTTTCTTGGCCACTCCAGTGTAGCTTTGGCTGTGAGCTTTGGATCGTTGTCATGCTGAAAGGTGAACTTCTGTCCCAGTTTCAGCTTTCTTGCAGAGGGCAGCAGGGTTTCCCCAAGGACTTCTCTGTACTTTGCTCCATTCATTTTCCCTTCTATCCTGACAAGTGCCCCAGTCCCTACCGATGAGAAACATCCCCATAACATGATGCTGCTACCACCATGCTTCACAGTAGGGATGGTGTTCTTTGGGTGATGCGCTGTGCTGGGTTTGCGGCAAACATAACGCTTTGCATTTTGGCCAAAAAGTTCAATTTATTAGTTAGCCTTGGCTTCTTCCACTGCACGAGCCACGAGTGAAGTCACAGAGGCCATGGCTAATGAGTAAAAAATAAATGTAATATTTTCAGTTGGCCTATATTTAGAGCTTCAGTGCTTATTTTTAACTCTCTTCGAGTTTAATGTAAATCTTTTTTTTTTTTTTGGGGGGGGGGCAATAGCTTTTTATACGGTTTGAAGTTATTGTTTTCGGTTGCTTTCCAGTGTTCTTGTTTGTTTTTTTCTGTCACAATATGTATGAACTAGACAGTGCTTGCACACTTCAATTGTACCTTCTTTCATTTGCTGTCTTCCACAATGAAATCCTTATGATGACGACCATATTCTTCTGGGGTTTGTGTGTGCTGTAGCATTTTTTTATTTTTTTTTTTTTACATTTAGACGCTATTTTTTATTCATTTATATTCCATGATCATGTAGATACACCCTATGGTGGAACTGTGATCTAGTGTTCAAGCTTGCAAGCAAGAACAATCCTCCGCTTCTAGTAATTGCAATCTTTCCTGTGTTTTTCTGGTGATTTATTGGATATACACCAATTTTCATTTTTTGCATCGGGGCTGGGGGAGGTTTCATCAGTTTTATCGGTTAAAACTGAAAATCAGACACTATAGGCATATTTCATGTATACAGTGCTTCTATTAACTGTATTAAGTAGTCTATTTATTAAATTAATTTAGTTGCTTATTTTTTATTTTTCACATTAAACATTATGCCCTTCCACAGTGCAGTGAATAATCTGTTATCATGTCAGTCATGTTATTTGCCCCAGCAGAGGTTAGTTTTTGCTATGAAATGCCAAACAGAGGTGATATTACACTATGACTGGCAAAACGTCAAGGTAATCTGTTATAATACTGAAGTTGTGCGTGTAATAAGCACAAATAACATGATTTATCTATGAAAAATATATGCTTAAATTTGCGTTTAGACTGCACTTGCTTGTACCAAAAACTACGGATTGTCTTTGTAGTCTTTTCATAAACAATCATTAAGAGCCTTCTAAATCTGAAGAGCCAGATAGAGGGGCTTAACGAGTCGTCTGTTGGACAGCCTTGAGATAGACCATAAGACAAAAATATATAGAAAGCAGAGAACTTAAAGTAGAAGTATAAAGCAAAGGCACAATAAATATTTTAAATGAAAAAAGATACAGGTGTGAATGCTGCAGGTGCTAATGAGTAGTACCAAAATGGATTTTAATCTTGTGTTTAATATCTTACCTAACTGGTTCAACCAGATTTTTGAGGTATTTTGGTTTTTCTGGGAGGGGAGGGGTGTTTACATGATAAGGTTACTTTCAGTACTGAATTTAAAAAATATATATATATGGTGGGTGGCACACCCTGCATAACTCCTAATACACAGTTGTTGGCGACACACACCTTGCTCACTACCTGCATTCAGTGTTTTGTTATTGTGCATAGTAATCAACGCCAGGCACAATCCATAGCAGCCATCAACTTCTCTTATTAGTCATTTTCCTTTCCAGATGGGAGATGTTGACATTGATCAGGCACCAGCTGGCCCTAAATGCCTTGCATGCACATCTGAATACTCACGTGTAATGTGGTTCTGCCTCTTTGCATAACATTCTTTGTGATTTGCCTGCGCTATTTCTCAATAGTTACAAATAAAGTACTGAATGTACCAAGGTGCTGAGTAAAACTTGAGAAAGGACAACATAACATTTAACTGTACAGGGATGGGAATAAGACTTCCATTGCTGGCTTTACTATGTTTAATAAGACACACCTGAATGGGTGAAACTGCTATGTAATAGGAGTCTTATTTACGGCCCTGCTATATGTAAACTGGAATGGCACAGATTGATCTCCAAAGTTTCCTGATCATGTTCACTGTGAGAAAGATGGCTGATGTCAACTCTTTGTTGTCTTATTTGTAATAGGTAAAGATATCTTCCAAATGTGATCCTTGTTGAGTAAAACCTAATTAATCTGAATAGTAACCACTTGGAAATGCTGTTATGGTACTTTCTCCTATGTTACAATGTTCAGATTTTTGGATAAAAGCAATCCTTTGTTCTACTTATTTTGACCTGGTTGCAACCAGCTCTTCACTTTTCAGTGATTTATTTCTCTCTGTTGTCTAAGTTTACTTTGCAACTTAATGGACTTTGCTTAGTCAATATGGTTTTAAATAGAGAAGTGCACAAAGGACCGTTGCTAACTCAGTATCACCTTCCAGGGAGAGGGCTGAATTAATTAAAGATTTTTTTGTCCCCTTTTCTTTGTGCTCTTCCCTTGTTTTGGCTATTAGCCTGTGAAAGTGATCTGTAAAGTTTCCTTTTTTAAGAAAACAGAGCCTTGATCATTGGCACGTGTTCTTAAGGGAGCACTCAAAATATGCAGTGACTAGTCATTTACAGTTTAAACACCAAAAGGAGAAAAAGCTGAAATGTTTTGGGGGTACCCACATACTAAAAGGAGTTTTAGACATTAAAAACAGGGATTGTTGGGTTGAGCCAAAAAAAAAAAAAAAAAAACCTTTTGTATATTTACAAAATGCCTTTGTATATTTGCAAACTATCGTAGGTTGGTTAAAACTGTAAAGGAGTCAGTCGATCGGTGAACTGGTCATAACCAGTATTTGCATTTCGGTTAGATATTTGGTTTATAACCTTGTATATATTTGACCAATTAATTGAAAATTGTCATTTTCACAGGCTGGATTTGATTCCGTTTTATGCTCGCCTTGTTGCTACATTGCATCCTTGCATGTCTGATGTTGCAGAGGACCTATGCTCTATGCTAAAAGGAGACTTCAGATTTCATGTGAGTATTTAATCTTTTTTCCATCCAGATTATTTCCAACACACACGTACATATATTAAAAATTCTGTTGATAAACCAAAAATTTTGTCATAAAAATGTACTTGGGTCATGTGAAACTTACAGGGTTCTCCTGAGGCTTTTTCAATTGGATGGGGCCAGGCAAGTGTCTGTCGCCGCCCGGCTGAAAGAACCCGATCCACCCGTCTTGCAGATGCTACTGTGCCTTTAAAAATAAGGATTGGGGGGTTTAACTAGCTAGTAATTATTCTATTACCCCTCGGCCACAATCTGCAGGAGTTTATTAATTATGTGCGACTGCTGGCTAGTTTAACAACGCACTAGCCAACAGCCACACATTACCACAAGGTTTTAAAAACAAACACACAGCTCTCATCGTCAAATACAATAACAAACACACGCCGTTCGCTGACATTTATACACATGCATAATAAACACAGATAAATAAATCATAATACAAAACACAAAATAAACTGCACATGGGTGGAGGGGGAAACCCTGTTCTAAAAATAAATACTGTACAGGGCTGCTCGCCCTGTTACAGCCTTGAAAACTTAACATAAAGAAAACAATTTAAATTAAGCAGTAAGCTCAGTAATTAAGCTAAAAAGGAAGTGAAAGGTTACCAGTTTTTTTTTTTGTTTTTTTTTGGTGAACTTCAGTAGACGCATTAGACCTATGTTATCTTTCCCGAGTCAAATTAGCACGGTAATTTACCATAATAAAAAACTAATGAAAAAGAAAATGTAGAACATAAAAAAACACAACCAGATATAGTCAGTGAAAGGCAACACATTATTAAAATTATTTGTCATTTTATATATTTAAGGTAAGGCAAGTTTATTTTTTCGTTAAAAGTGCTCAGCTATAATGTTTTGCCGTTTGCTGTACAGAATTCCTAGGGAGAGCCCTGTTAAGTCAAGTGCACATTTAGACAGGTGTATGGTGTTAATTTGTCATGCAATGCAGAAAACTATCCGTGATTTGCAAATTTGGAAAAAAATACCCTATTGTAGTAGAATTCTAGTTTTGGTTTTCTCTTTTTATAAAAAAAAAAATGTTTATGTGTTTTAGGTACGGAAGAAGGACCAGATCAATATTGAAACAAAAAACAAGACTGTAAGATTTATAGGAGAGCTGACAAAGTTCAAGATGTTTTCTAAATCGGACACTCTTCATTGTTTAAAGGTTGGTGGCTGAATTTACTTTTTACAACAAATGTTTAAGTTATTGGTTTATGAGGTATAGTGCTTGAAAAATGAAACCGTTCATGTCAGTAGGCATACAAAGCTGCCATCACAGTGCCAAAACTTTATAGAAACCATTTGAGGTACATATTTGGTTTTATAAACACTGTATACAAAATGTGTTGGTGACCCATGACATGAAACCTGGCCTTATATATACATACATACAGTGCCTATGAAATAACTTTTTTCACATTTTGTTGTGTCGGTGCATCAGAGTTTCGTGCATTTAAATGCAGATTTCTCTAAATACAATACTCCACGTTGTTAAGGGGAAAGGAGAAAAAAGTTATATATTAAAAATACAAAACTGAATGACTGTAATTGGATAAGTCTCCACCCCCCTGAGTTAATACTTGGTGGAAGCACCTTTGGCAGCAATTGCAGCTGTGAGTCTGTTGATATAGGTCTCTTCCAACTTTGCACACCTAGATTTGGCAATATTTGACCATTCTTCTTTACAAAACTGTTCAAGCTCTGTCAGGTTCCTTGGGAAGCGATGATGGACAGCAATCTTTAAGTCATGCCACAAATTTTAGATTGGATTTAGGTTGAGGCTCTGACTGGGCTACTCAAGGACATTACCTTTTTGTTCCTTAGCCACTCCAGTGTAGCTTTGGCTCTGTGCTTTGGGTCGTTGTCATGCTGAAAGGTGAACTTATGTCCCAGTTTCAGCTTTCTTGCAGAGGGCAGCAGGTTTTCCTCAAGGACTTCTCTATACTTTTGCTCCATTCATTTTCCCGTCTATCCTGAGAAGTGCCCCAGCCCCTGCCAATGAGAAACATCCCTATAACATAATGCTGCCACCATCATGCTTCATAGTAGGAATGGTGTTATTTGGGTAATGCGCAGCTTTGGGTTTGCGCCAAACATAACGCTTTGCATTTAGGCCAAAAAGTTCCATTTTAGTTTTGTCAAACCACAAAACTTTTTGCCACAGTGTGTTTTTTTGAATACTTCAAACGGGATTCATGGTGATCTTTCTTGAGTAATGGCTTCCTTCCTTGCCACCCTACCATATAAGCCAGATTTGTGGAATACTTGGGCTATTGTTGTCACATGCACACTTTGACCAGTCTTGGCCGTAAAAGCCTGTAGCTCTTGCAAAGTTGCCATTCCTCTTGGTAGCCTCTCTGATCAGTCACCTTCTTGCTCGGTCATCCAGTTTGGAGGGACGGCCTGATCTAGGCAGGGTCTTGGTGGTGCCGTACACCTACCATGTCTTAATCTTCTTGACTGTGCTCCAAGAGATATTAAAGGTCTTTGATATTTTTTATACCCATCCCCTGATCTGTGCCTTTCCATAACTTTGTCCCGTAGTTATTTTGAAAGCGCCTTGGTGCTCATGATTGAGTTTTTGCTTTGACATGCACTACCCAGCAGAGGGAATGCACAGGAACTGCTGAATTTATCCTGAAATCATGTGAATCACTACAGTTTAACACAGGTGGAGGCCACTTAACTTGGTGTGTGATTTTGAAGGCGATTGGGCAAATTACACCTGAGCTAATTTAGGATTGCTGTTACAAGGTGTGGACACTTATCCAGCCAAGCTTTTTCAGTTTTTATTTGTAATTATTTTTCTACAAATTTCTAGAATATTTTTTTCACTTGGAAGTTATGGGGTAGGATGTGTAGATAAATGGGAACCCCCCCCCCCCCCCCCCCCCCAAAAAAAAAAAAAAAAATAAAACTTTTTAATGCATTTTAATTCTGGGCTATTCTGGGTGTAGAATTTCTATAGGCACTGTGTGTGTGTGTGTGTGTGTGTGTGTGTGTGTGTGTGTGTGTGTATACAGTGCCTTGCAAAAGTATTCAGACCCCTGACCAATTCTCTCATATTACTGAATTACAAATGGTACATTGAAATTTCGTTCTGTTCAATATTTTATTTTAAAACACTTAAACGCAAAATCAATTATTGTAAGGTGACATTGGTTTTATGTTGGGAAATATCTTGCTTGCATAAGTATTCAACCCCCACACATTAATATTTGGTAGAGCCACCTTTCGCTGCAATAACAGCTTTAAGTCTTTTGGGGTAAGTATGTACCAGCTTTGCACACAGTTTCGGAGATTTTTTTGGCCCATTCTTTTTGGCAGATTTGCGCCAGGTTGTTCAGGTTGGTTGGACGACGCTTGTGGACCACAGTTTTCAAATAGTGCCACAGGTTCTCAATGGGATTAGATCAGGACATTAACTGGGCCACTGTAGGACATTCACATTTTTGTTCTTGAGCCACTCCAGTGTTGCTTTGGCCTTGTGCTTGGGATCATTGTCCTGCTGAAAGGTAAATTTCCTCCCAAGCTTCAGTTTTTTAGTGGACTGAATTCTCTTGCAGTATTTTCCTGTATTTTGCTCCATCCATTCTTCCTTCAATTGAAACAAGATGCCCAGTCCCTGCTGATGAGAAGCATCCCCACAGCATGATGCTGCCACCACCATACTTCACTGTAGGGATGGTGTGTCTTGAGGCATGGGCAGTGTTAGGTTTGCGCCACACATAGCGCTTTGAGTTTTGGCCAAAAAGTTCTATCTTGGTCATATCTGACCACAAAACCTTTTTCCCACATCGCAGCTGGGTCACTCTCATGCTTTCTGGCAAACTCCAGACGTGCTTTCAGATGCTACTTTTTGAGTAATGGTTTCTTTCTTGCCACCCTCCCATGCAGGTCAGTGTTATGCAGAGCTCTTGATATGGTTGACTGGTGCACCATTACTCCACTCCCAGCCACTGAACTCTGTAGCTCCTTCAAAGTGATTGTTGGCCTCTTTGTGGCTTCTCTCACAAGTCTCCTTGTTTGAGCACTAAGTTTTGAGGGATGGACTTTTCTTGGCAGTGCTTGGGTGGTGTGATGCAGCTTCCACTTCCTGATTATTGATCCAACTGTGCTCACTGGGCTATTCAAACACTTGGATATTATTTTGTACCCTTTCCCTAATCTATGTATTTGTATTACTTTATCTCTAACTTCTGTAGAATGCTCTTTGGTCTTCATTTTCCTTCTGATTCACAGCCTTACCAATGATCCTTCAACAGTGGGGTTTTTATCCAGAAAATGTGACGGCAACTTTAATGGTTCACAGGTGGAGGCCAATGGTAAGGTAGTTGTGTCCTCGTTAGGGATTTTCTTTCATCGGTGCAAACTGGGAGCTTTCGCAGCACAGGGGTTGAATACTTATGCAAGCAAGATATTTCAGTTTTTTATTTTTCTTATTTGTAATTCGGTAATATAAGAGAATTGGTCAGGGGTCTGAATACTTTTGCAAGGCTGTGTGTGTGTGTGTGTGTGTGTGTGTGTGTGTGTGTGTGTGTGTGTGTGTGTGTGTATATATATATATATATATATATATATATATATATATATATATATATATATATATATATATATATATATAATGCACTTAAATGCAGTTCATGTCAGAAGTTACAAACTGTATTAACATTTTGGTGCCTCTGTACATGTTGATTCTGTTAGAACAACCCTTCATGGGATAGAAATAGGCCAGTTTGAGCAGCAGAGGTTCATTTAGCATGAGTTGACAAGAGGTGAACTATTATAATTGTAACTGATTACAAAACTGATTTGTGACACATTAATTGGTTGTAATTTGAGTGAATGGTTGATCCTCCAGAACAAGTTCTATCTAGACAAAGTCTGAATTCGGCAATGGGAAGCATATGTTGTATTTGTCCTGATTACAGATGAAGTAAAGAGCTTGGACAGTTTATATAGTTATTTGAGACCTTAACATATGTTAACATTTATTGGTATTTTGACCCACTGTAGCAAAAAGTAATGATAGGAAGAATATAGAATATGCATTTAATGGAAATTTTTCATCATGCTCATAAATGGCTAATTTGTACCTAATGTTTGTTACACCCAAGGTAATACTAAAACCAGGTTATACTGTACACTACATCATTTTTTTTTTTTTTTTAAAACAATTTTTATTAATTTCTCAATTGTTCTCCCAATTTTTGGAATGTTCAATTATTATTCAACCTGGCTCACCGCTGCAACCCCTGAACTAACTTGGGAGAGACAAGGGCGAGCACCTGTGTCCTGTGAAGTGAGTGCCATCTGCTCTTTTCGCTCTGCAAGCCCGCCATGCAGCCGTATTCAGAACTTACAGCGTCGGAGGACCACGCAGTTCTGAATTGTGTACAGGCCGGCCTGCAAGCGCCCGGCCATCCACAGGGGTCGCTGGTGTGCGGTGAACCAAGGACTGCCCAGCCGACTGAACCCCTATCCCGTCCATGCAGTGCTTGGCCAATTGTGCGCCGCCCCTGGGGACTCCCGTCCATGGTTGTCGGTGGCATAGCCTAGGTCTGAACTGGCGAGCTCCAAGCTGTAGGGCGCATCCTGTACTCCGGGCGGAGTGCTTTTATTGGATGCGCCACTCGGGATCCCCCATCAAATGTATTTTTTGTTCAGGCTTTTATCGATAATTGCTGAGGATTTGTTGAAAACAAACAAAAATCACTTAGGCCGTTATTCTCAATGCTATTTTTACACAGATGTTACTATCTGACTTCTCTCATCACCACATTGAAATGGCCTGTACACTTCTGGAGACATCTGGACGATTTCTCTTCAGGACACCAGAATCCCACTTGAGGACCAGTGTCCTTTTGGTAAGCTAGATGCTTAGGTTAATGTAATGTGTATTGCTTTGCTTTTTGTATAATATAACCGTATGTATCAAATGTTAAGTCCAAAATGTGCTTTGGATAAACAGTAAAAGCAGTAATTTCTGCCACAGTAGCAAAGAAAAAATTGATTGTAAAAACCCAACTGTACATTTATTATAAAAAAAAAAAAAACACATTTGTAGATTAACAGTTTCTGTAAAAGTTTTTGTTTTTTATTTTAAAATGTTCTTGTTCTTAAGGTGAATCCTCTTGCTTTCGAGGACAACACAGCAAATCATATATACATTTCCCAAAATTATAAAACACAAGAGTGCTGTCAGCAGGTACATACAGGCCTCTGAAGTAACACATTGGACCTTGGTGCAGGAAAACTGATTCAATTTGAGGAAGCTCTAAAGGCTAAAGTACATTTCAAGGGGCTGGGGAACTTAAAATAGATAAATAACTGGAGTTGACCAATGGCAGATAATATTTCAAATATTTTGTCGTATTGCCTTGTAAACATTTGTATATTATGTCGGTAGAAGTTTATTTTTAATTAGGAGACCTGAAAACTGTTGGAAATCAGTTCTTTAGTTTCTGGTGAAATTGGTTCAAGTTATGCATTAGCTCATGTATAATCAAATATATAATAACAGAAGGAAATGTTTAATGCAAGGAACCATTTTCTTTTGAGCAGACAAAAAAAAGGAGCCATTTTTTAATGTGTTACATATCAATAACAGAAAAATTCATAGATCGCAACAATCATTTTACTGGGGTTGTCATTATTGGTTCCTCCTCTTTGGAAGAGCACTTGCATTTCTCCCTGTTGGACTAGACCAGTACATTCCTAAGTTTCTATCTATTGGGTTATTTCCATTTGGAACAGTTTAGTGCTTATAATTATTCTATAACATAAACACTCAAATCATGTTATTATATATATATATATATATATATATATATATATATATATATATATATATATATATATAATCCTTTTTTTGATGAATGTTTCAATGAGCAGTTATCGGTGTAGTCATGTAACAGGTAGTGTTTCATGTTATCATTTATTTATTCTTCCTTTTACCTATTCAGAAAGACAATGCTTAACATGGGTGTATGTTGTGTTTCTACAGCTTGAGGATTCTATTGTCTGTTTGGAATTTTGGATTTAAATGAAGGGTTTTAAGGGAACTGAGGTCTCAAAAAGCTGCATTGTTGGAGACAATGAAGCCCTTTTTCTAAATATCCCAAGTGCAAATAGAAAAACCTCCTTCAAGGACATAAAAGGTTGAAGAGTCAGAGAAACATAATAACCATAACATGTATACTTTGTATGTTTTATTTGTTACCACAAAAGAGGTTTCTGAATGCTAGCAGTTTATTTCCATTAACCTAATGCAGAACCTCTTTATCACTTTAGATATAACACAATAGCCCCTTGTCATGCTATTGGGGTGTAATTCAAAATGCTGTGTTTTTGTCTACAATTTTCTTTGAGTCTTTTCAAATACGTATTTTATTCCATCTTTGGTTTGGTTGGTACCCAAATAATTGTGTTGACAGATTTCTCTTCATTCCAGTATTTGTTTGGGGCAATAGGATTCCTTTATCAAAGAGATAATTGTATGTTCTGGCTTTCTGCCCCTCTGTCATAAAAGATTGGAATAGAAGCACGATATCAGGTCTGAAACTGCCAGTTACGTAGCTAGATGGTCACAAAACCAAGATACTAATTTACACTGTTTGTGCAGGAACAAATGATGCGGAAGAAACAAGCCATGCACTTAGATGCACGCTATGTCACCATGGTAGAGAATGCATATTATTATTGTAACCCACCGCCAGTTGAAAAAACTGTGAGGAGAAAGCGACCACCACTTCAAGAGTATATTCGCAAACTCCTTTACAAGGACCTGTCCAAAGTCACCACAGAAAAGGTAAAAACATTAGACAATATATAAATAGGTGTATTGCAAAAAGTAATCAGGCTGTCGTTTGCCAGATAATCCATTTAGATAAAAAATACAGTCCTATACAGGTATGCACTGGGACAGCTTGTTCATAGTGTTCAACACAGATACAAGAACTGTTTAATATAAACTTGTATTATGTCATCTGATGGTAACTGCTTTAATTTAGACTGTCTTTGCTTTAACTGGCTAATAAAATATAGCCAGAATTGTCATCTATTTTATATATAGACATACCAGAGAGGTTTATTAGACCTTATTCCATGTCATATCCTTAGGCAATTTGTAATGGTGGACAATAAAAAAATTAAAAACATAAAAATTCAGTAGATAACAGACAAATGGGAACAATAGTTTTCGTTTTCAAAGGTCAGACCTATCATATTTCACATACTGCAATTTCAGTCTCAACAAACCAAAACACTAGTCACCATTTTGACCTCAAGGTTCTAATAATTAAACCTGTCAGCTGAGTAGGATCTGAAGTACCATTAATAAGCAAGCGTTGAGGACAAGACAAAGGAAATGAGTCAACAAATGTTTATCTTTCTTGATTTTAGGTGCTACGACAGATGAGAAAATTGCCCTGGCAGGAACCAGAGGCAAAAAATTATTTAATCTGTTGTATGGTTAACATCTGGAATTTAAAGTACAACAGCATCCACTGTGTAGCAAACCTGCTAGCAGGGCTGGTGGCATATCAGGAGGATGTGGGCATCCATGTGGTGGATGGGGTGCTTGAGGACATCAGACTGGGAATGGAGGTGAACTTGTTTTTTATATTCTGTCCTCCTGAGGGAAAAAATTATGTATTGCTTATTTGTCATATACTTTGCTGGTTTACTAAATATATCATAACGTGGTCCGGTATAGAAAAAATTAGAGTTTCGTAAATTCAGTTTTTTTGCTTAAAGTAATAAGTGTGTGGTCTTTCATGGTAAGTAATTATTGATGTTCTTCAGAGTGGTCACAGCAGACAGATGGGACTTTTTCATGGAAAAAAGCAGAATCGCAAGCCCTTTTGTACACTTAAAAATGAGCCTGTACTCTTTAGTACAGGTTTGACTATTTTCTTTTTTTTTTTTTTAAATGCAGAATGTAAAATCATACTGTTTTTGGGTTTTTTTTTTTTGCAGGTTAATCAGCCCAAGTTCAATCAAAGACGAATCAGCAGTGCCAAATTTTTGGGGGAATTGTACAACTATAGAATGGTAGAATCAGCAGTGATCTTCCGGACTTTGTATTCCTTTATTTCATTTGGTGTAAGTCCTGATGGAACTGCCAGTCCACTAGATCCTCCAGAGCATCTGTTCCGAATCCGTTTGGTTTGTACTGTTCTGGATACATGTGGACAATACTTTGACAGGGGATCAAGCAAAAGAAAACTTGACTGCTTTCTTATCTACTTCCAGGTATGCAAGTAAAACAGTGTGATATATTCTGACAAATTTGTGTTAAAATGGCAGTAGATTTTGATGCTATACATATTTATTGTATCTTTTGAAAGTAGAGGATAAACTTATTGCCATTTCCCGGAATGTATTTCTGACTGATGTAGAATGGTCAGGAGTTGTCCTGTTAATACATGCAAATACACAAAGTACCCCAACACCAGAAGGAAATGTTTATCATCCTGTTTAATTCATGATTGACGGTGATGATGGAGTTTTTTTTTGGTCTGTTGGATTTGTGTTTTTGTTTTAGCGTTATATCTGGTGGAAGAAGAGTTTGGATGTTTGGACCGAAGGCCACCCATTCCCTATTGATATTGATTACATGCTCAGTGATACCTTAGAGCTGCTGCGACCAAAGATGAAACTGTGTTGCTCTCTGGAAGAGGCTGTTCGGCAGGTGACTGTCTTGGAGCGTGAGTTCCTGGTTAAACTAGGTGAGCACATTCCAGTAGTTTTACAGAATAGTTCACATAATTGGTGCCCAATTAAAGTGTTACTGAACACCCTTTAGTGTTTACAACAAACACACTAAAAAAACAAAAAAGTAGGAAAATATATTTATGTATAGTCTGTTATCATAGGTCTTATTTTGCTTATTGATGTTGCTTGATGTTGTAAACTATTCTGGAAAAAAGGTTAAATCTGAAAAATAT
Source organism: Polyodon spathula (assembly GCF_017654505.1). Lineage (NCBI taxonomy): Eukaryota > Metazoa > Chordata > Actinopteri > Acipenseriformes > Polyodontidae > Polyodon > Polyodon spathula. Next base: position 34,392,590 of record NC_054541.1, read on the forward strand.
GTATTGGGTATTGAAAAAACAAAATATTTCTACCAGAGGGAATATGTCATCTTGGAATAAAGACATGTCTTGTTACACGTCTCATGGTGCTGGTCTGTGACAACATATTTAAATGGGTAGTGACAGGTTCAGCTCCATTTAAGCATGTTTCACAACATTGTGCACTCACAGCTCTCCTGAAGGGTTAAGGTAATGTACTGTACAGAAAAGTTCTAGAAGCCTAGTTTTTCCAGATAAAAAGGTATGTCTTTTGTGTTGCTTCACCAAATGTTTTTCATTCTTCTGAATAATTGCTTAGCCTACAATGGGATTTTTATTTATTTTAGTTTCTCATTGTGAAGGTCTAACATTCTTTAGGTGTGGTGATTTCTTGCTTTTTGTTTGTTTGTTTTTTCAGGTCACTGTACGTGTTGTACATTAGTTTCTTGACCTAGTTTGTCACATAAATGTAGTCACAGTTACTAATGTTGGTCTAAAGGTAAATCATTAATTTCTTTAACTTCTAAGGCCTATTGTGTTTTATCATTGAAGTAGTGTTGGGACGATAATTTGATAATATCATGGTAACAGTGTTTGTTGATAGACACACCCAATACTGATTATTAGTATTATTTTTGTTATAATACTGCATTTATCATGATGAACGCCTACGTGGTTTATCTTCCCTCTGTGTGGTTGCAGTTAAATTTGTGTAAAGCGGCTGGCCCAGCAAAGCACAGCAGCACTAAGGTAGGGAACTTCAGTGAAACTGAGATGTGACGTGTTTAAACTGAACCATAGTTAAGTGCCACAGCTTTCAGTCGGGGCTGTAGTAAGTGTGTGCCTATAATTACATGTTTAGCGGTGCAACCGAATGGTTTTGGGATTTGTGCTGTGTTTTGATTGGCTGGAGTCTCATAATGCTGATCAAAAGAGTAATCTCTGATCAGAGCAGGTTAATGTTAAGCAGCATTTACTTGCTGTTTAAAAGAACAAGGGTTTAGTTTTGGTATTTTTACCTCTGATATGCTATTTTGTTTTAAAAGGCAGATTAAAATATTTGTGTTCAAAATAAAGCAGTGCAGCACCTTTTGCATTCAAACATTTTCTTGTTTTTGAAGTTCAGTTTCATCGTGTTAAATGCAGTTACTGGCATCATTTTTGGATGATTGTTGTGATGCAAAAAAAATATCATTGTTATGCAGTTACAGCTGGCTAAGGCTGGTGAAGCATTATGCTACAGGTCGCAGCCTTTCGAACATTGAGTCCTTCATGATCCAGTATGGCATAAAAACCACATCCATGACAGTAGATAATAAAACCAGAAGTTATTACATGAAGTTAATGAAGTAACCTTTTTTTCTTACCAAATAAATACAATTACTTATTGCTAAATTTAAAAAAAAAAAAAAAAAAAAAAAAAAAAACTTGAAGGAAAAACAGTTTCATAGTGCTATTTATTATATATAGCTGTGAGTGGACATTTTAGGTACTGTACTGTAGCTGATTTCATACAATATTCAGACTATATCATAACTTAAATAAAGACATTCCCTGTCAAATACTTTAACAAGGAAGTTAATGAGTAACAATTCTACTGTATAAAAGCTTGCATAGCAAAGCTTTGGCACCTAACTTCTACAGAAACTTCCATGACTTCACATGGGAAAGGTTATTAGTCACCCTCAATCCGATTACTAAATATTAAATGAATATATAACTAATACAGAAAATTCTAAATGATTATTAGAATAGAATAAATACTAGCACACGCAAGACAATCTGCAGCATTTACTGTACCATTATCAAGCACTGTGATAAGCACATCTGTACATTTATTCTATAATTCTATTCTGGGAAATTGAATACTTGACAGGGAGTCACTTTCTTTAAGTTATGATATAATCTGAATATTGTGTGAAATCCACAATGGATAAGTGTGACTTATTTGTATTAGTCAAGCAGTGTTTAAGTCTGTATGAAAACACAAACCAGGCCTGCAGTCAGAACCAGATTTTAAAACATTACTGCCCTTGCCATAATGTTGCTTATCTATGCGAGAGTCCACAATAAATTCAAAGCTTATACACATTTCCCTTTTGTTCCCAGCACACAGGGCAATCTGCAGCATATATGAAGGCAATACTGCACCATTATCAAGCACAGTGAACACCTCAGTACATTTAATCTAGTCTAATAATCTTTTTTTTTTCTGTCTTAGTTACATATTATTCATTTAGATTTTTTCTGTAGTTTATCTGATTGGAATTGATAATCTTTGTATCCTTTCATTCATAACTTCACAAAGATTTGAAGCATGGATGCGAAATGTTACAGTGTTATAGCAGGTTAAGACCAATTTCCATTTGCACCCATACTATGAACATAAAATTACAAATCTAAACTTGAATGAAGACATTGACTTGGTATACAATTACAGTGTAATTAAAAAATGTTATTTTATTGTCTACGGATTTTCTAAAAGAGAAGTTAACTAAACAGTATCTGAACAGTGATGTATACATATTTAAAGGTTTACACGATTTTTCTGCTATATTTCAAAGGGAACTGTGCATGTTATGAAGTGCTCCACCATAGAACGTGGGAGCGTATATAATTATGATGCTGCGGTGCTATCTGTCTTGCCTTTTGTAGAGGTTTTAATGGCTACCTTTGTGACAAAATTAATTTGGGGTGCCAGGTAGGCACTGTTTTCTTACCAAATAAATGACATAAAACAAATTGTCATTAGGACCTAACAGCAAGCACATTTATAACTCTTCTTTTCACTCTTATTCTAACTGAGATTATAAATCCATGTCCTCATATTATGCAAATTAGAAAACACATGTACATGCATATATTAAGTCCTTCATTACAATAACCCCTTGCATATGCTATTGCGTTTAGGTCAAAATTACAAATCTGTTACAAAATATCAATTGTTACACTAACCAATGACTACAGATAACTCCAACAGCACAAACAGGCAAAGATACTCTATAGTTATTTTTAAGTCATTGAAGTGTACACAAACGTGATAGCGTAAATCTAAAACTCCTGCCTGCAGTGCATTGCATATTATGTTCAGGTTAAATAGTAGTGAAGCTGTTCGTAGACAAATACCACATTTCAAAGACTTTTAAATAACGTTCTTTATTTACTTGTAGAACAAACCAAAAAATAGGAATACATAACACATTTCAATCTGCTATATGGCAAATAGGAGAAAATAGCAGAGACAGTTACTATAAACAGAAAAGATTTTTACCACAAGTACATTATTGGAATGCTACATTGGAATTTGAAGCGGGTAGGAAAATACAAATAACAAAAATGTAGCCAGTCTGAAAGTGAAAGTACTCCACGGCCGACAAATTGATACTTTGCAGCAAAATAAATAGCACCCAGTATACAGTCAAACCCTCTCTTAAGTCGCTGTCTGTTCCTAGATTGCTCTGCCTTCCACAGCTCCATGAACTCTCCAGTTTAACACATTCTGTCAGAAGCCCACAGAAAAATCCCAGGAAACTCAGAGCTACATTCCACTGTGCTGATCCAAGAAGAAATTTATTTTAATTTGTCAACCTTACTTGACTATTGCCTATTTAGAAAATAAAAGACTTGCTATAACCCCCCACGCTTGCCGCCATTTACAATTTGAATTTTCTCCACCCCCCTGTTACCACACAGGTGTCTTTGTTCCAGGACTCATTTAGTGGTGCACTATTGTACACTGAACACATGGTTTCATACAGATCATGTGGTGTTCTGGCAGAGACCTTTTAAATTAAAGCTGTTTCAATATATTTTGCCTTTTTGTTTTTTGTTTTTTTGTAGCATTATTATTGTTGTTATTATTATTAACACCAAGGACTAGAATTTTCCTGACTGATATATCAGATTCAAACTCATAAGTTGTATCAGTGCACATATTTACTTTTTCAGATGTCCTCAGCAATAATAGAGAGATTTACTGAAGTAAAAAGGTTTATTAATATTTACAAAAACAGACAAATACATTAAAGTATTTTTCCAGTTTAAAATCTGGTTTCAAAGAAAAGACATAAACAAGTCGTGACTAATTGTATACCGCTACTATGCTTTAAGGTTAGTACACAGTGTCCTCTTTAAAGTAAAGTAGAGGGGATAAATGTATCTAGAAAAAAAAGGCAAGGTTAAATAAAGTACCGTCCAGCTTTGAACATGTGCATGGTTAATCTGGTTTTTGTAAGAAGTTCACTCTCTCCACTTGTTTCAGCCTTACAATAAGCACAGTTGAAATGTTGCTTTCTGTGTATGCTTTTTCTTAGCACTGGCCTCTCCAGGAAAGCATTCCATTGGCTTCTTAAGATTTCAGTTGGGGTTTGCTCTTCTGTCTTGATGTGACAAACCATTGATCATTCAAGTTCACAGCTGGCATATTCCCTTTTTTCAGAACTGAAATGTTGACATTGAATATTTCTTTTCTAAAAACATATTTAGGGCTAGCTAATGACAAAGACTCAAAAGATTCGAGCAGTATTAGAGAAGGAGAAGCCATGGAAGAGGAAGATGAGGATGATGAGGAGGAGTGTGGTGCAGAGACTGAGGAGCAGTCTGGAAACGAGAGTGAAATGAATGAGCCTGAAGAAGAGGTATGGTTTGAGCAATAGCAAGACCCATTGAATGCTGTACTACTTTTTGCTTTCACCTTTCCAAAAACTGATTTTGAGGGTTAAATGGAGAACAAATAGCTCGCCTAGTTATTCTGCATTGTTTGTAAATCTACAGTAAGCACAATAAACATTTTAGGCAGCACTGAATACAAGAAAATGTTATACATGTGTAAGATATTATATAGATAAAAACAATTACCAGCAAACCAGTTCATAATACTTCCATGTAATATATTTATTTTTAGAAACTGCCCATTTTAAATTTTAAAAGCAAGACTAATTCTGTAGTTGTATTGTACATTAAGAAAAATAAATGAATAATGTTGTTGATTTACAGTATTTTCAGATCCTAAAATGTGTGATAGCACACTCTGGTGATTCTGTGCAATTCTCTTTCTGAAAAGAAAATAATATAGTTTCAGCAGTGTGTACAGATATTATAGAAGTTTTTGGAAGACCAATGACTTGCATATGCTTTGTATGTAGGTTTGAGCTGCATAGCTGTGGAATCAACATTACCAACTTGGGTCAATAAGACCAGTGGAATTTGTTTAATCTCTAGTCCAACAATTTAGTATTCATTTTGTAGCTTTCAACTAGAAAGACTGAATCTAGCATGTAGCCCCTCTGGATGAAATCCAGTGATGTAATGTATATGTGGTTCATGCAAATAGAGTCATAGCTTATTAAAAGAATTCAGTAAACTCCCTTTGAGATTAAATCCATCTCTCTCAGGACAAGAGGGATTCCATTGTGTATTTTTATTTTGTATAAATACTGTAGCAGATTACAGTTTCAACATGTAAATATAGCAGTGTTCATGTAGCGTATTGTTTATGGCAACAAACCCATAATTATTTCAAAACAAATAGAATCATTAAAAGCTGATTGAAAGAAAGTCACCAAACAGCATTTCAACAATTCTTAAGGGGCCAGCATTACAAAGCTGGGTGTGTAGATGAAGGCATGTGATAGATTGTTGATCAGTAGCAGGAAGTCTGAAAGGTACTTTTCATGAGTGGCAATAATCAGATAAAATGCAAACAAAGTGTATGCAAATATCAAATGAAAAACAACTGTCGGTTTATAGAAAAGGGTGATTTTCAGAGTATTTAGCATTTTAATAAGCAGGATAAAAGCTAAATTGGGTCATTCCACCCCATAACTTCGACATCATAAAAGCAAAAGCTGCTATCTCTTAGATATCTATTGGAGCTAATATTTTGTGATTCTTCCTAAACTCTTTCAGGTACATTCTTATGTGATATAAGAATCTGAGACCGTGAGGTGGCTACCATTGATCCATTTGATGTGGAATGAGCCAATTATAACTCTGTTGTTTTTCTCATTCACGCCAAGATAAAGAACATTCTCTTTATTTTCTACCTTGGAATGCTGCTTGAAACATTGCAGCGTGTACTGTAAATTACCCATTTGTTTTTTTCAGGAGGGTTCAGAGAATGAGGAGGAAGAGGGAGAGAGAGAGGAGGAAGAGGAGGAGAACACTGACTACCTGACTGATTCAAATAAAGAAAACGAAACTGATGAAGAAAACAATGTAAGTACACACAAAATCTTGTTTAGAAATTAATCTATTTGAAAATGTAAACCACATAGTATCATCCAAACTATGCAAAATGTGTGCAATTTGTTCCAATTATGTTAGTTTTCTTAGCTTTAAAAAAAAAAAAACAGTTATGATTTGTCCAGATTACAATATTGATTTTTGAGATATGTTTCTTGATTTTATCCAATTTAAATACCCAAAACCAGTCAGCTTTACTTAACAATTCTGTTGCATAATAGGGCATCTCTTAACCAATAAGATACACAGTACACTCAAAGTATTTACGTATGGTTTAATTAGTTATGAAGTACACTTTAAAAAAAGGCTTTATAAGAAGTTTTTTTTCTTTTTTATTAAATATGACTGAACATCTGTTGACTGTACTGTATTTTTCAATCCGAAAGGAGGTAACGATAAAGGGTGGAGGTCTCAAACATGTTGCATGTGCAGAGGATGAAGACTTCATCCAGGCCTTAGATAAGATGATGCTGGAAAACCTTCAGGTAATAATATAGTTGGCATATGGTAAAACGCCAGTGGTATGTGTTGTTATTATAGTAAAGTTAATTTACTGAATTGTGAAATTAATCTTTTATTAGTTTTTATTTTCTTAATTATCCCGTGCTGGTAAATAGGTTCACCCTGGGAAGTCGAATGCACTTGTTGCCTCACCCATTTTATTACTAAGGCAATGAAATCTGACACACTGCCTCTGTTCAGTTTACCCCTTTGAGGGGGATTGACGTACATAATGCTTGAATTTATAATAATACATCACAATGCAATGCAATGAAATCATGGAGTAGAACCCACATTGTGAATTGCTGTCGTTTCCAATCAGACATTTATTCTATGTGACAGCTATACATACATATATATTTTTTCTCTTAGCAACGCAGTGGCGAGTCAGTAAAAGTGCACCAGCTGGATGTAGCCATTCCTCTGCAGCTGAAGAGCCAGCTAAAGAAAGGACCCCCACCTACAGGAGGTGGGGAGGGAGACACCGAGATTGTAGACACCATGCAGTTTGTGATGTTAACGAGGAAGGGCAACAAGCAGCAGGTACAGTGTTAACAACTTTTTTCTAATATTATTATTGTAGGAGGCTATAGAACTTGAAAATTGAATTATCCATTCACAATTGCATTTGCACCTATATCTTAACTTTACATCCTTTTAAGATGAAAGGTGTCATGATGACCAGACCTGCTTTTTCATGGTACTGACTGATTAGACTTTATTGAAAGCTTGGAATTGTTTTAAAATAAGTTATTCCACATTGTCAGGGGGATGTATGTGTGCTGGCGCTTGTTCTGTATTACTGCAGTTATTTATCATTGTAGTATTTATAATTGTATCAAATAATATTACGTTCCATTGAGTTTCATCCAGATTATATTTTTTGTGAAGGACATCCAGGTGTCAGAAGAGCAGGCAGCTCATTTGTAAATATCACCTCATCCTTCAGTAGATGTATGTATGTGTGTGTGAACATTTTAGTTCATGAAAAAGAAACTTGAGAACCTTGTGTAAACAGCTGCCCCTGAGAGATCCTAGAATACCGGGTACTCTGAAACTGAACAAATATTCCTCATGTTCTTTGGCAATTTAGTCTAGGGCACTAATACTCAGTACAATTTCCTGAACCACACCCATGCTAGATCTTAATCTTCTTTCTTTTTTAGAAAAGTGGGAACACTTGCAAAATGCAGCCATATGTACTCCCTAACAAAGTGTGTCCTTTTATAAGCTTTTGCCTTTTTAAAAATAACATCTTAAGTACATTTTTGCATTGGCAACGCTTTCTAGTCCAAAAATGTACCAGAAATGTACCTATTAAATAAATTAAACTTAATTAAATGTTTAAAGATGTTTGTTTTAAATATTCAATTTCTTCATAAGCATGCAAACAAAGATTTAACCCTCTTTCCTTTTTACAGAGTTCAGTTCTTTAAAATGTCCATGGGGGGAAAAAAATGTATTTAAATGAAGATAAGGCATTGTATTGGCTGAAAAGAGCAAGTCGTTTTTATAGGGGATTAACATTTGTCCACTGGTTAATGTAAAGCTAATGAGTCAAATGCTCTTATCTCTGTTGAAATGAATATTAAGTGACAGTTGATCGTTGTTTATTTACCCTCCTATTATGTTCAGAATTTAGGTACATCTGTTATGTTTTGGGTCATATTGACCCGATGCAATTCAACTAATTTAAACTGCCTTAAATTGATTAAATGTTTTTACTGTCTTGTGCTCTTTTAGTCCAGGAGCTGTGACAAAACTTATTTGACTGCCAACCTGGGAGCTCCTCATTTTGGAATGTCTTTACCAGTGAGATGCTGTTGCAATACTGACAGAGAATATTAGGCTCTGCCTTGTTGGTATACAGTACTGTGCAAAAGTTTTAGGCAGGTGTGAAAAAATGCTGTAAAGTAAGAATTCTTTCAAAAATAGACATGTTAATAGATTATATTTATCAATTAACTAAATGCAAAGTGAGTGAACAGAAGAAAAATATAAATCAAATCCATATTTGGTGTGCCCACCCTTTGCCTTCAAAACAGCATCAATTCTTCTAGGTACACTTGCACAAAGTCAGGGATTTTGTAGGCATATAGTCAGGTGTATGATTAAGCAATTATACCAGACAGGTGCTAATGATCATCAATTCAATATGTAGGTTGAAACACAATCATTAACTGAAACAGAAACAACTGTGTAGGAGGAATAAAACTGGGTGAGGAACAGCCAAACTCAGATAACAAGGTGAGGTTGCTGAAGACAGTTTACTGTCAAAAGTCATACACCATGGCAAGACTGAGCACAGCGACAAGACACAAGGTAGTTATACTGCATCAGCAAGGTCTCTCCCAGGCAGAAATTTCAAGCAGACAGGTTTCCAGGGGAACTGTCCAAGCTCTCTTGAAGAAGCACAAAGAAACAGGCAACGTTGAGGACTGTAGACGCAGTGGTCGGCCAAGGAAACTTACTGCAGCAGATGAAAGACACATCATGCTTACTTCCTTTCGCGATTGGAAGATGTCCAGCAATGCCATCAGCCAAAAAGCCATACCTCCGACGTGGAAACAAGGCCAAGCGACTCAACTATGCACGAAAACACGGGAACTGGGGTGCAGAAAAATGGCAGCAGGTGCTCTGGACTGATGAGTCAAAATTTGAAATATTTGGCTGTAGCAGAAGGCAGTTTGTTTGCTGAAGGGTTGGAGAGCGGTACACAAATGAGTGTCTGCAGGCAACAGTGAAGCATGGTGGAGGTTCCTTGCGAGTTTGGGGCTGCATTTCTGCAAATGGAGTTGGGGATTTGGTCAGAATTAATGGTCTCCTCAGTGCTGAGAAGTTAAGGCAGACACTTATCCATCATGCATTACCATCAGGGAGGCATCTGATTGGCTCCAAATTTTATTCTGCAGCATGACAACGACCCCAAATATACAGCGAAAGTCATTAAGAACTCTTCAGCGTAAAGAACAAGGAGTCCTGGAAGTGATGGTATGGCCCCCATAGAGCCCTGATCTCAACATCATCGAGTCTGTCTGGGATTACATGAAGAGAGAGAAGCAACTGAGGCTGCCTAAATCCACAGAACAACTGTGGTTAGTTTTCCAAGATGTTGGGCCAACCTACCTGCAGAGTTCCTTCAAAAACTGTGTGCAAGTGTACCTAGAAGAATTGATGCTGTTTTGAAGGCAAAGGGTGGTCACAGCAAATATTGATTTGATGTAGATTTTTCTTGTGTTCACTTACTTTGCATTTTGTTAATTGATAAATATAAACTACTAACATGTCTATTTTTGAAGGTATTCTTACTTTACAGCATTTTTTCACACCTGCCTAAAACTTATGCACAGTACTGTATATTGTTTGTTTTTTTGTTTATAAATATCTCCAGACAGGTGTAGCCATTTTCGGAAATAATACAAATATAATAATAATAAAATAACAAATTAAAATAAGTTTTGTTTTATTCCTGCACACATATCTATACAGATAAATGCCACGGGTCACAGTGACCCGAAAGATCTTACTTGTATACATTACCTATTCTAAAAAAAATAAACATCTCAAAGGTTCTGTTTTCTGTGTATAAATTCATGACCCCAACTTAGGAAAAGTCATAAAATATTATACAGAAAATGAAAAATAGCATTTAAGCTAATTGGAAGCTAATATCGGGTTAAATAGACCCGAAACCTAATAGGAGGGTTAAAGCTAATTCAAGACTCTTAATGTGGGTTAAACGGAACTGGAGTGATCAGCAGAGTTTAAAAGAGAGAGCACTTGTATGTAAACATTTCAATTTTGTGCTTTTTATACAGTACCAGTACTGTGAACTCCACTTATAAAAATATTGTCTTTCAGTTTCCACAGACATTTTGATTTCTATTATGGCCTATTAAATTGCAAGAAAATATACTGCAGTGGAATTTGTGGTTTTGGGATTGAAACCGTGCCTTGTTCTAAAAGGTGTTTCAATGTTGCTGTAAAGGGAGTTGGCTTTTCCTCCTGCAAAAGTAAGCAAAAAGGAATAAGAAATGTGAAACTGTAAGCACCAAGAATAAATTGAGAAAAAACAAAAAAAAAGCACATTAGCCGGAGGGTTTGAGCAATGGTACACTTAAGTAAGCACTGGCCTTTGTTTCTTTTGAATATAGCTGTAAGAGTTAACTTTCTATGGTACTAAAACAAATGTTGTTTTTTACATTTAAGTTTTCATATCCCGTAATTAAAATCCTGTTTGGCTGCACGGTTATTTATATCTCAGTAGTACAAGCACAGCTAAAAAAAAAACTAAACAAAAACAAGTCCACAGATCAAATAAAACTTAACCCCCCCCCCCCCCCCCCCCCCCCCCCCCCAAAAAAAAAAAAACTACATATATAAAAAAGAGCCAGATAGAAAAAGGCAAGCAGGACTGTATCATACAAAAACTGATTTTAACTGTCCAGAGAATGATGGATCACATTTTAGGGTTGATTGAGGACCTTTCCATTGTAACCACTATTTATCTGGATAAACATCTACAGATGCCTTCTCGTTTGCTCTTTGAAATATTTCAGTCCCCTAATGTAAACTTTGCATTCAAATTCTATCATTTCACAGGTACATAGTCTGTACCTTATATCTATTAAACTGTGGTACATTTGCGTAAGACAGTTTTATAACATCATCTGCTATCCTTCAAACATCTCAAATTCAGTTTTAGTTTAACAGGCTGCTATCCTAAAACAAGTTACCTCTAATGATGGTAAATGATGGGTTTTGGCACTTTATGTAGAGTTAGGATTAAGTGCAGGCACTTTTCATATTTGTTGTTTGATTACATTTTATTCCTTGTGTTTTTCTTCTAAATAAACTGGTTCTAAGTAACAGTATTATCGAAGTATATTCAACCATAACATCTAACATAATTGTTTATGTATTTTCATTTGTGCCACAGTTCAATACAGTTTTGGGTTCATGCCAAGTGGCATTTAAAGTCATTGGCATATTTTAGAGCAAGACTATCCTGCAGCTTTTCATTATTATTTCTTTCTTTTATCTCCTTGTTTTTATAATTTTGTTTTTTGTAATTAGGAATGCATGGTAGTATTTGTAACTAATATATGAATAACACACTTAAGTCAATCTGCCAGTCAGAGGCCCTCTGGGAAACTTATATGTGGTTTTAGTTTTTAGTAATCTGGAGAGTTATGAGAGCATGAAATTGTCTGTGGGTAACAGGTAATTGAACCATGTCTTCATTCTGGTTAATGATTAATGATTCAGTTATTTATATGGTATTGCTTATTAAGAGTGATGTCCTTGACCATTACTGATAATCTGTCACACAATTTTATTTAGCACTGTAATAACTTCATGGTGTGTGCTATCACATTGCCATTAGAAATATTTTGCCCTTGACAATTACTCTGTCTGTGACATTAATAAACTGATGTTTTCAGTAAATGTGCGTTCAGTAATTAATTCAAACTTAAGTAAACCTGTTTAAGACAACATCTGGGAGGGTGATGGAAAACCACAAAAAAGTTTCTCCATGTAAATGCAATAGATTCCATGCAAGTGCTCTATTATCCAGTGTTTTTGTGTGTGTTTTTTTTTGTTTTTTTGCAGTTTAAGATCCTAAATGTCCCCCTGTCATCCCATCTTGCTGCCAACCACTTCAGTCAGCAGCAAGTGGAGCAGGAGGAGAGGATGCGCATGAAGAAACTCACCCTGGACATTAATGAACGGCAAGAGCAGGAGGATTATCAGGGTGACTATTCCATTGCATTTGTATTTGGGGAGCACCCCAGTCATGCAACAGGCATTAAAAATAGGATTTTCAAGGGAAGATTACAAAAGGCTCACAATTATATGTCTTTCTTATGATTTGCAGTGCCTTGTATAACAGTACAAATAAAAAAAAGTACATTTAATATGGGGCACTGGATCTAGTGGTTGTGCAGCAAAAATGCTTTGAAAAATTTACTTTCTTAATGTAATGGTACCACATATCTTAAGTTAACTATTGTCAAGTTCTGAGAAAGCTGAAACAAGACACCCTGCTAAATCCATGATACTTAACTAGAACGTGCAAGAAATTGATTCCTCGTGGTCTTTTCTTTTTGTTTTTGATCACTGAAGAGAGGTATAATTAAATGAATGGGAGTTTGTAACCTGCCCAGGTATGTGACTGAGCAAACACGTAAAGGGTTACTATTGCCAGACTTCAGGCAAGTTTAATTACCTATGACCCCCTTAATAAGTTACTGTTTCAATCTGTTTAGCTTCAGGGTCACATCAGAAAGAAGGAATGGTTCATTTTTCTTGCTGTGTTTTGATATTTTATTTTTTTAGCTGGAATGGGGTGTCTACTCTCAAGAAATTAGGTAAAGATGTTGAGTTCAGCTGGGTAGCGTTAGAAGGTTAAGTGTAGGGGCAGTATGACATTACATGTAGATGTAGGTTGTACAAAAAATTGGATGCATGCCTTGTTAAAGATTAACACAGATTGAAAGACAGACTAAACATTTGTCTGGATACACAATCCAAGGAAAGGCATAAAACAGCATATCATTAGGTGTGTTTAAACTAGCACATATATTCCGCAACGAGAGGACAAGAGTTATGATTCTGTAACATTTCGCTTGTCTAAACGCTACCGAGCATTTTCCGGAATCGCAACTCTTTCAGTTGTATTGCTCACCTTTCCGAAAGTTCTTCAGATGGTCACCCAGCGTCCGTGGCTTTCATTGAAGATGTTCAAAATCTAGCGCTCGATATCGCCATTACGGCACAACATCACCATCTCTTCGGCTTACAGAGTCTGCATGCTCACACTTCTTTACTGAGAGAACTACCCACTGCTGTTTTATGCACATGTAAACGTGCTGTTTCAGAATATTTTGTACCGGATTCATATTGGAAGGGTTCCGGAACGACAGTGTAAACACACCTCTTGTGTGTTAGGTGTATATTTTCCTTTAACATCACGCATATTTACTTTTCAATAAGAACATTTATAAATTTGGTATTTAAATATGATTGCGGATTGAAAAAGTGGCTTTAACCTTAGACGTAAAATTATAATGGGGTTGACACCTTGACATTCAAAACATCAATCACAGCCCATCAGGAACTTTTTCTTGGTACTGACGGCTTTAATTTATGAACGCTGTCAGCCTGCTGAGTCAAGAATCTTGGTCCAGTCAGTGTTTTATAAGTGAATTCTGTTGTTTGCAGAGATGTTGCAATCCCTAGCACAGCGCCCAGCCCCTGCTAACACAAACCGGGAAAGGCGGCCCCGTTACCAACATCCCAAAGGAGCGCCGAACGCCGATCTCATCTTCAAGACTGGAGGGAGGTAAGAGAACTTTTAAACTTGCTGTGATGATGAAAAATGTTACTGTTATAAGATTTAATTGATACCCCCTGTAAACTGTTATCTTTCATTTTCTACACTATTTACAGTATGCAACATTTACGGTATGGATCCACTATAATACTCTACAAACTACTTAATCATATTTGCTGAGTAAAATATTTAAGTTAATTGAAATTTGGTAGTAAGAAATCATTTTCATAATTTAGTATGCATGGACTAAAAAAAAGAAAGAAAAAAGGTGCTGCAACTGATTTATGTTTTCTCATGTTTCTTCTATTATAAAAAAGTACATTAAGAAAGATGATTTACCTCTGTTTTTCAGGTACACATACAAGTGAACAGAGGCAACAGATGTTTTCATATGAGTGTATTTTCTTAAGTGTTTTGAAATAAAAACATGACTTTTTGAAATTGATTAAGGATTGTTTTTAAGCCTGGGTTGTGTAGAAATGTCTTCACCTTGTGTTCACTGCCTGTCTGGTGTCTGCAGAGTTCCTCCGTATGCCTAATCCAGGTACTGTTGCTCGCTGTGCTCCAACACTGTTTATCATATTTATTTTTCAATTGAAAATAAGTTTTTATACTGTTAAGAATACATTTCATTCAATAAACATTTTAATGCCTCTACTTATGGCTTCAATAGTGAGGCGTGTTTGTTGTGTAAATATCCCAAACAATAGGATATCCCAAATGCTACACTAACAGGGTGATGGCATCATGAATGTGCAAAGAAAGAAATCTACATTGCTAGCACAGTTGAATGAAAAAAGTATGTATTTACAAGTGTTGCATTTATGTATAGTTGTCCTGTAAGCCACATTCCCTTCCCTTATTTCTTTTTACATGTACAATTACACAAAACAAAAAGCTGATCCGGCAACATCAACAGTAGTGTAGGCAATAAAAGCTATTTTACTGCCTAGTGTCAAATTCAGCATAAATTATACAAAAATAAATAGCGTGCTCAGGGTATGTATGCACCAGTTTCACTGCACACTGTTCTGTTCCACTTTACATTCTTTGTAAGCATACTCTTCATGCTTTCTTTAAATAAATTGTATGTGAGCTTCTGAAAATTGTGTTTTGTATGTTTTGAGTCGTTTCCTTACAATGGTAGTGAAGAGCAAGTAAATAAAACAAAGGTACAGCAGTCCCTATTTATCTGTATCAGAATGTCTGTGCTGAATAAACAGTTGAAAAATATGGCAAAACTAAGGCATCTGTGCACTGGTATGGAATGGAAGAAGCACAAGCAGACACACTCAGTGCCACTATTGTAGACAACTTTATCTCCTAAAAGCATCTTTACCCTCCCCATACCCATGTCACTAAGGTAGTACTGTAGTCAAGAGTCTGTTTTTTGGGGTGGGGACAGGCTATTTGTTTTGTTTAGGTTAGATTAGGTTAGATTTTTTTGTTTTTATTATATTTTAATTCAAATATTATAATTTAAATACACATGCCATTGACATTTAAAAACAAATTGCATCATAAAAGAAACTATTCATTAGTTATTTAGTAAGGTAAAGGGGTAATGATTTTGGAAATAACTTTTAAATGAGCTTCCTTTTTAAATGTAATAATTTTGTCAAACATCAGGACACCCATTCGGGTAATTAAAGCAGTTTCTCTGTTTTGCTGTCTGATACGAGCCATTTGTAGAAAATTGTTTTCTTGAGAGATTAGACTTACCGGAATGCACAGTGTCCTTGATGAAATGATGAGGAAATTCATAGGTTTCAAAATACCACTAGGTAATGTATATTCGCATCAGTCATTTAGCAAACATAAATAATTCTAAATGTTTTGATTGGTGAGCTGTATATTTATTTCCTCGTCAAAAAAATGTTATGTGAATAAAATACATTCACAGTAGCAAACCTATTATTGTGGCCATTTTTGTAAACAGTAGTGTCAAGTAGCCAGACCAGTGGGGGGTGTAAACTGTTAACTCAGCTGCTGGATAATTGATCCATACCCTGAAAGGAAGGACACATTGCAAGTACCTAGCCGTTTTTGTGATTTAAAAGCACAATGATGCCAGTTATGAACCTTTTGTAGCCTGCAAAATACAAATAATTTTGTACTGGGTAAGTAAAATATAAAGATTAATTTAACTAGCTATATTAATCAAGTGGTTTTTACCTTATTTATAATGTCCATTTTATTATTGTTGTAGTTGTATTCTAAAATATAGTTTTTAATATGGAAACGGAGCGCAAATACACTTTTTTTTACTCATTGTGGTGCATTCTATAACATGAAAGGTTGCATCTATGGCTTTATTATATTCTATTTTTGATGTCTAACAGGCCTTGGTTTAAGTTGATTTTGGCTTGCTTGTTTCTCCCATAGTTATGTTGTTGAAGTCTGAAGCTCTGTGTTTGAAAAAATATTTCAGCATTTATTTTCATGCAAAAACACAATTTAAAATGTATTATTCTGTAATAGGTGATCATTTTCAAGATGCCCAAGTGTAACAATTTTGACAGTCAGAAATGATTATGAAAGACAGGTCACACAACTTTTTAATGTCTGTTGATGAAAGCATTATAAAAAAAATGCAAAAAGCTTGTGGAAGATGGAAAGTGGTGCAGTATGTAGGAGGTGTAACTGTGGTGGCCAAGAAAAACAGGAAAACCCAACACAGAATGTAACTACTGCAGGATGAAATAAGGATTTAAAGAACACACAGGACTGGGTTCTGTGTTTGAAACAACATTTGGTTTAGTGATATTTCCAACCCTAGGTGAAATATAAAAAGACAGCAAATCGGAAGCAGAGAAAGAAGATCTTCAGGAATACCATCGATAGGATTTGGCAGATCTTGTGAAGTGCTGGCAGGAACTTGGGAGATGCGATAGCTGATGGAGCTGATTTCACACCTTAACCATATTTGTTTTGACTTGTTTTTCAGGAGACGCTGATAGAGGCAGTGAGTGTTGGTTCAGTTTGCCCACTGTGTCTCTAATACTGTGGGTAATGACATCCTCAATCACTTGAATGAGAACAGCAGACACATCTCACCATGGCTGGAGAGTGATCAGCACGGGGGGCTCCCTTTCGTCCATGCTAGGGGTCATGGGCAGTCATTCCTGCCAGGGCGACAACAGAATAAAATGGCTTCCTAAACAATTTGACGCATCCAAAACAATTACACTTATCACAAGAATGAGCGCATTTGTCAGATAGCCCAATTATACCTGAATAGTTGGGCTGGAGGTAGAAGAGTAAAGGCTCGGAGAGGGATCATTTCTTGTATCCAAGACATTGAGTGAAACACACAGACCCTTTATTTTCAGAAATCTTTACAAATTCACAGCATTCGTCTGATTTTAATGTTCCTTTAAGATAAAAAGAGAAAATACATTCACCAGTGAGGGAGAGTATACATGTAGTTAAGGGCTAACCAGAGGCTATGAACTGTGCAAGTGAGTTAACAAAGGTCTGTCAGCAGGAACATTTGATTTAAAGGGACAGCAGCAGCTAGCAAACATTACCACAAGTTTTTTTTTTTCTTTTTTCCTGCTTATTATGGCTATATCAAATTAGAAAAATTGCTATGTTAAAAAGAGATAATTGCAAGTGGAAGGCGGCTTCAGGTTGTTTGTATTTAGAATTTGACTGATCTGTGTGCTTTTAAAATAAGTCACATTAGACCCTGGGACAGAACTGTAATGTACAGTTAAGTTACAAACTTTACACACTGAGTAAAATTTTGGAAGTCGCAAGGGAGAGAACCACAATGGTCAATCACCCAGCTAGTCATTGTGAGTAGAAATAAAAAATAAAATAAAAATGTTTTGAATTAAATTAAATGGGTTACATAAGTCATCAACTGCTTTTTTCCCCTTAGTTCCATTGAAATAAATACAATTGCCATGCAAGCATTGAGAATATAACTCCAGGTTTGCAAGTTCTATTGATTTTTTTTTTTTTTTCCATGTCATTTCATGTTAAAGTCTTTGCTTGCAGAAGTGTTGTTATTATTTAATGTTTCAAGAGCTGCATGGCCATATTCATCAGCTGTAAACATTTGTGACCTGCCAGTATTGTAGTAAACTATTATGACAGAAATAGCCTTGTGTCCTTCTTTTCCCTAAAGAAACTGCACTAAACTAAGATTAGTGGTCATTAACATAATTGTGAATAACATGTAACAAAGTAGCAGTATGAACCTAGCTGATTATAAAGACAAAGGCATGCTTCATAAATAATTGTTTGTGGCTCTGTTTTGCCCTGTAGGGTATTTCTTACACCTGTGTCTGCTTAAACATTTGACTGATAATATTGAACAAATACGACATGCCAGTAAAATTAAAATAAAGCTGTTGATTTGTTAAAACATTTGTAAATATGAATTTTAAACACAGAGCTGTTTAATCATTGTATTGCTGCCTTTTATAGTTGCTAGAGAAAGATATGCATGACTTCAAATGAGCGTTGTAGTCTTAGCACAGTTAAGCTCACTTGTGTTCAAAATGTACAAATCAATGTTTTTAATATGGAAACGGAGCACAAATTTGCTTATTTATTATTTTTTTTAGGTATATTCAAGCTCATGACATTTGAGCAGATAGCTTTTTCTACCAAGCATGCAGATTTAAAGGATACCTGTCAAAAAGTGCTGTTTCTGGCCCAAAGTCTCAATTTGTAGAGAGTAAGCCTGTACATCACAGGGATGACAAACCAGGCCTGAAAACCATGTGAAAGTGGTTCAGTTCAGTTCAGTTGATTCAGCCTCATAAACCATTATGTAGTTGGCAGACAGATACATAGTTCTCTATGGCTTTGGTTGTGTACACAACCAAATGTGCTGTGTATAGAATCGTCATCATTCTGATGGCCTTGACTAGGATGGTAATCCTACATGTATGGAAATGGTTAAGGCAAGGAAATCAGCCACTTGTCTTAACTGTAGCAGAGAAGTAAAGGGTCGTCAAACAAAAACAAAATGAGTAATATACAGAGGACTACTTTGATAAAACATGAAATACATGTCCGGGCATGGAGACTTCTAATTTTTGCCACAAAAAACCCCAAAACAAACAAACAAAAAAAAGACATGCAGCACATTAAAAGTGTAGGTTAGCTGTATAAAGCCATGAATACTGAATATATGCTTGCTATTGGGAAAGGTCTGTGTCTAGTCTAACCCCCTAAACGTGGAGATTCAAAAAGATGAATACAATTTTTTTGTGCAGAGAAGTGGT
Organism: Polyodon spathula; assembly: GCF_017654505.1. NCBI lineage: Eukaryota > Metazoa > Chordata > Actinopteri > Acipenseriformes > Polyodontidae > Polyodon > Polyodon spathula. The sequence continues at coordinate 34,411,892 of NC_054541.1, forward strand.
TTGAAAATATATTTATGTATTATTAGCTGTGCCCTCCATTAGATGAATACAAATTCTAGGATCAACATTTCAGGTGAACTTTTAACACAAAGGCCCAAATAAATATTTAAACTAATTTTTTGATAAAGACAAAATGTTAGTGGCTGAAAAAGTCCCATGTTAATTTGTTGTTTGCCTGTTTCCATCCAACAGCTGAACTTGTGGTCATTAAAGATATAAAGCTAAAATCCTTATACCTGGTGAGTTTACCTCAATGTGGTTACTTTGAATTCCAGATATTCATTTCCTTATTTTCCGTTAGTTTTGTTTGTGTGCATGTGCATGATTTATTTTTATTTTTTACTTTAAAAGTCAATCTTATGTTATATGAAAACAAGTGGAGTTCATCTTCTTGAGTTTTGAGTCCATTGGCTGAACCAATGCTTGGTACTCTTTCACAAAAAAACCCAAAAAAACACCAAAGCGATCAATACTATAAGACTGTTAGAAGTACAAAAACATATTGCAATTTGGAAAATATGTAGGTTTTGGTATGTGACAAGTGATGTCTTCTAGGTTGTAAAGTGCCTTTCAGTGCCCAAGCAGTTTATGAACTGGCAAGTAGACAACCACAAATAAGGCAAGGCTGCATTTTTTTTTTTTAATGTTCTGATTTTGGGAGATAAGGAGTTACTAGCTTAAAATTTAAAAGACAGAAAATCTGCTTTAGCCTGTAAAAAAATGTGGAAACACACTTAGAAGTTTTCATCTGCTTCTATCTGTCCAATCTATTTTGAAACATGAAGTACGTAATGTGCAGTACATGTATTCTGACCTAACTCATTATGTAATTATTACCATTCACCATGTTATTTTACTTGCATCGTTAAGGTTGTACAGGCCTGATACTGCATGTATATGTGGAGGGGTTACAGATGCTGCGCACATACAAGCTAGAAGTGGTGCCTGCTGAAAACAGACTAATAATGGCACTGTGTTTCAAGAATTCACTCTTAGGATGGTAAACCAAAATACCTTTTTCACATGACTGTACAATGCATGGAAATACAGGTGTTTGTAAATAATTAATATTGTGTAAGAGATTTTAAACTTGCATTAATACCTACCGTATTCGAATAGAGATTATGTAAAAACAAACACACCAAAACTATCTTGTCTTACATGCCGTGGATGTCCTTATTCTGGGGTGGAGGCTTTGCAACTCCTCTCCTGTAGCTCCTAAAAGAAGCAAATGCATAGAGAGAGTAGAAAGGCTGCAGGCAGTGAGTAACTGCTTCTCATTTATCTCATATATATATAATATATATATATATATATATATATATATATATATATATATATATATATATATATATATATATATATAGTACCTATAGAAAGTCTACACCCCCCTTTCAAAATGTTCACCTTTTGTTGCCCTATAGCCTGGAACTAAAATGCATTTTTTTTTTTTTTCATTTAGCTACACATCCTTTCCCATAACTTCCAAGTAAAAAAAAATATTCTACAAATTTGTAGAAAATTAATTAAAAACAAAACCTGAAATCGCTTGGTTGGATAAGTGTCCACCCCCTTCTAATAGCAATCCTAAATTAGCTCAGGTGTAACCAATCGCCTTCAAAATCACACACCAAGTTAAGTGGCCTCCACCTGTGTTAAATTGTAATGATTCACATGATTTCAGGATAAACTCAGCAGTTCCTGTAGGTTACCTCTGCTGGGTAGTGCATTTCAAAGCAAAGACTCAACCATGAGCACCAAGGCGCTTTCAAAAGCACTCTGGGACAAAGTTGTTGAAAGGCACAGATCAGGGGATGGGTATAAAAAAATATCAAAAGCCTTGAATATCCCTTGGAGCACGGTCAAGAGGATTATTAAGAAGTGGAAGTGAATGGCACCACCAAGACCCTGCATAGATCAGGTTGTCCCTCCACACTGGATGACTGAGCAAGAAGGAGACCAATGGCAACTTTGCAAGAGCTACAGGCTTTTATAGCCAAGACTGGTCAAAGTGTGCATGTGACAACAATATCCCCAAGCACTCCACAAATCTGGCCTGTGTGGTAGGGTGGCAAGAAGGAAGTCATAACTCAAGAAAGCCCACCTTGAATCCCATTTGAAGTATGCAAAAAAACTCAGGAGATTCTGTAGCCATGTGACAAAAAGTTTTGTGGTCTGACTAAACTAAAATGAAAAGCATTGGGTTTTGCCACAAACCCAACACAGTGCATCATCCAAAGAGCACCATCTCTACTTTGAAGCATGGTGGTGGCAGCATCATGTTATGGAATGTTTCTCATCGGCAGGGACTGGGGCACTTGTCAGGATAGAAGGGAAAATGAATGAAGCAGTGCAGAGAAATCCTTGAGGAAAACCTGCTGCCCTCTGCAAGAAAGCTGAAACTGGGATAGAAATTGACCTTTCAACATGACAACGACCCAAAGCACACAGCCAAAGCTACACTGGAGTGGTTAAGGAACAAAAAGGTAAATGTTCTTGAGTGGCCCAGTCAGAGCCCCGACTTAAATCATATCTAAAATTTGTAGCATGCCTTGAAGATTGCTGTCCATCAACGCTCCTCAAGGAACTTGGAACAGTTTTTTAAAGAACAATGGTCAAATATTGCCAAATCTAGGTGTGCAAAGTTAGTAGAGACCTATCCCAACAGACTCACAGCTGTAATTGTTGCCAAAAGTGCTTCCACCAAGTATTAACTCAGGAGGGTGGAGACTTATCCAATTATGAGGTTTCAGTTTTGTATTTTTAAAATATACACTTTTTTTCAATAAAAACTTTTTTTCCCCTTAACAGTGTGGAGTATGGTGTGTAGATAAGTGGAAAATAATTCTCATTTAAATGCATGAAACTCTGAGGCACTGACACAACAAAATGTGAAAAAAGTTCAAGGGGGTGTAGACTTTCTATAGGCACTGTGTGTGTGTGTGTGTGTGTGTGTGTGTGTGTGTGTGTGTGTGTGTATATATATATATATATATATATATATATATATATATATATATATATATATATATATATATATATATTATTCACCCCCCCTTTGACTTTTCCACATTTTATTGTGTTACAAAATGGAATCAAAATGGATTTAATTAGGAGTTTTTGCCACTGATCAACACAAAAAAGTCCATAATGTCAAAGTGAAAAATAAAATCTACAAATTGTTCTAAATTAATTACAAATACAAAACAGAAAATATTTGATTGCATAAGTATTCACCCACTTGAGACAATATTTGGTAGAGGCACCTTTGGCAGCAAATACAGCCATCAGTCTATTTGGATAAGCTTTGCACATCTGGACACTACAATTTTTGCCCATTCTTCTTTGCAAAATTGCTCAAGCTCCATCAAGTTGGATGGGGACCTTTTTGGTGAACAGCAATTTTCAACTCTTTCCACATATTGTCGATTGGATTGAGGTCCGGGCTTTGACTGGGCCACTCCAGGACATTGACCTTTTTGTTTTTAAGCCTCTCCAGTGTGGCTTTGGCTGTATGTTTGGGGTCATTGTCCTGCTGGAAGATAAATCTTCTCCCAAGTCCCACGTCTCTTGCAGACCATAGAATCTTTTTCCACTTGGTCTTAGAGTCTCCAACAAGCCTTCTGGCAAACTCTTGCCAAGACTTGATTCAAGTTTTTTTTCCAACAATGGCTTTCTTTTTTGCCACTCTCTCATGAAGGCCAGTTTTGTGAAGCTCCCGGGTTATTGTTGCCACATGCAGTGTCTCCCAGCTCAGTCAAGGAATGCTGTAACTCCTTTAGAGTTGCCATAGGCCTCTTGGTGGCCTCCCTGACTAGTGCCCTTCTTGTCCAGATACTCAGTTTTTGAGGATGGCCTGTTCTAGATAAATTCATAGTTGTGCCATATTCTCTCCGGAGGATATTCAATGCCTTGGAAATGTTCTTATATCCTACCCCTGATTGGTGCTTTTGAAGAACCTTGCTTTAAATGTCGCTTTGTCTTCATGATGTAGTTTTTGTTAGGAAATGTACTAACCAACTGTGGGACCTCCCAGAGACAGGTGTATTTAACCTGAAATCATGTGAAACACCTTAATTGCACACAGGTGGACTCCATTCAACTAATTATGTGACTTCTAAAGACAATTGGTTGCACCAGAGCTTATTTAGGTGTGTTATAGCAAAGGGGGTGAATACTTAGACAATCAATTATTTTCTGTTTTGTATTTGTAATTAATTTAGAACAATTTGTAGATTTTATTTTTCACTTTGACATTACGGACTTTTTTTGTGTTGATCAGTGGCAAAAGCGCCTAATTAAATCCATTTTGATTCCATGTTGTAACAAATAAAATGTGGAATAGTCCAAGGGGGGGTGAATACTTTTGAGAGCCACTGTGTGTGTGTGTGTGTGTGTGTGTGTGTGTGTGTGTGTGTGTGTGTGTATATATATATATATATATATATATATATATATATATATATATATATATATATATATATATATATATATATATATATATATATATATATATATATATATAAAACCAATTCAATAAATATTAGAATGTAACTGGGAAGTCTAACTGGAATGATGCCTATGACTAGTCAGTTAAGGAATTCAAACACTAGAATCCTACCAGATTCAAGAAACCTGATACTCCGGTCCTCTCAGATCTGTTGATGTCATGGAACAAATCTACTGTGTACAAGTTCCAGAGAATGCAAAGGCTGGGATTTTTCAATTATATTCTTTTTACTTACTTTCATAGCACCTTAATCAGTTCTGGAGTAAATTGAATGTATTTGCGGAGGAAAGGCTTAGTACTTCTGTCCAAAACATGTTTATGACTGCAATACCGAATGTAGACAGTGAACAGAATACCTGCGGATTTTGACAAATGTTATTTTTTTTTGTTTTGTTTTTTTTTGTAACTTTTACCCAATATTTAAAAAGCTTTAAAGACTTGTACAAATTTTAATGTTGAGTCTTGTTTGTCGAGGTGTGGTCCTGTGCAGCTTTTTACCTGGATTCTTTTTTGGTGACCTGTAGTCCTATTTTATAATTTCCTTGTTCCTTCTAACTGACTGTTCTGAATAGGTTCCATTTATTTAGTTAAGTACAACCAGCCTTGTCATTACCACTGGCTTTAACAGTAGAAGGTTTTAATGAACACTGTTTTAAATAACAGCCACACATTGTTCTATTTATTCAGTGTCTTTGCTGTGCTGTTTCACATGAGTAATGTTGACACAAGCCTTCTTATCTGCTGGACTGGCACAACCTGTTGGAGTGGAAGTTTCCTGCCGACTTCAGATTTTTAAATCTCCCTGTAGAAATGTCATGCTCTAATTTAATGCTGGAATGCAAAGTTTACAGACAGAAAGGTCATGGCATTTTATCTCCTCTCCAACTACAGGACATACAACAGCATCAGTCAAATGTTTGGGACTGGAAGGTAAATTCCTGACAAACACTTTCATTGAAATTATTTTGTTATACACTTGACCCCCTGTCACAAAGTTAATCTAAAACATGTGTCTAAACTCAGATGTCTATTTCGATTGACAGAAAAGACCAATTGTACTGTGTGACATGGCTACCACAATGCTGAGATTTTGCTACACTGTAGTCAATACAGCCAGTATCAGTACAGTACCACAATACAGATTTACAGTGTGAACTATCAAGCAACGTGATTACTATAGAGTATGAATAATGAATACTGCAATATAAATATCACAGCACCTATAACAGTATAGGATTTTAGTAACTAATGTAGTTTAGAATGTTAGTAATATAGAATGCCAACAATAGTTATTTCTATGGCAATAGTGCCACTATATTCACAAATTATATTCAATGGGGGCAATTTAACATGTTGTTGGACAAAAATGTTATCTTCCTGAAAACTAAGAACACATTATAGCATGTGTTTTTAAAACTGTACCAAGCAGATGGCTGGCCAGACTATGGGAATAATACAGTGGGTGTTACACAACTAACAAAAAAAGGTTGTGCTCTAGCGTTGGCATATTTCTATTTGATTTTAGATTAAACACAGAGAATCTGCTTTAACTGCAACCTGCTGTCTCCAACAAGAGTAACTGGGGTACGTGTTGCCACTTTCGGGAACGTTCAGTATCCTCTAGTGTAAATGAACACTGGACCACAGATAGTTTTCAACAGGGCACATAGCGGGCAGTTCAGTTTTAGCATGAGCTCTGACAGTAACACACAACAAAAAAGTATGTTGGTAACATATTGCTGCTTCTTCAAGGCTGTAAAAACAAAATAACTGCTGTCAGTATCCTGGAAAAGTATTATACCATACATGTAGAAGTATGTTACAAATGCCCATGCATGTTCTTTATATTCTCAAATTCTGATACAGAATGTTGTAACCAAGACCCATTGCAGCTGGAGAAGAACCTTTACTGAGGGGATAACAGCAGTCCATTTTATAGAATGCAAGTGTAACCTGGCAACTCTTTATTCAAACATCACCTTTTATCATTATTTATAAAGTAGTAGCAGTTATTACCAGCTATGCAGTTAGATATTGTTTTGACAAGGACCATTATATATCATAACAGGAAAGCCATTGAAATGTTTCCTCAATTCAAAATAAATGGGGGTTTGAGTCTTTTAGGAGTATTTGTCCTGAAATTGCAGACAGCTGTAAGGTTTTATTTACTGATGTGGAGTAAATGAGTTGGTTGGAGCAAAAAATATGAAATTATTCCTATAGATTGTTTTGTAGATTAATTGTATCACATAAAACAAAGCCAGTGCTGTAAATGTTTACCATTTCACAAAAGCAGTCAGGATATTCTTAAAATTGAACCTACATGAATGCAATTCCCATGCCATACAGCACAAAAACCAATATCACTTGGTCATTTTTCCAACAGATTTATTTATTTAAATAGTACAGTACAATATTTCACATGTATTCCTTTAATCCAGGTCATACTGAAGACTTACCGCATGTTTTGCGAGACATTCAGAGAGCTGTTTTCGAAGCTTGTCAAGGCAGGTTTTCTGCTGGCATGGAGGATAAAAAGCCTGTTATTCTGGTTTAGGGAAACTAGTAAACTGAAGTCCATTTTACAGTGAAGTTAAACAACTAGGGTGAATGTGAAGTTACTACAGACTTCACCACTATCTTGGTACTAAAATGAGATCTGGTTTAACACCAGTTAAGACTGTTAGAGCATTATATTGGTCTAAATTAAACCATACTTCAAATGTTACACATTTGAGACAATTACTGTTTTTATTTTTAGACCCAATTATACAACTGACACATTGCCCGAGTATGTGTCTTTGTCTAAAATGTACTGTATACGACACACACATTTTTAAAAATTATTATAGCTTGCAAGGCAGACAATAAGAACAGCTTGAATGCTTAGCCAACAAATAAACAAAGTAGTTTAGATAAATTAACAAGTATGCAGCCTTGTTTGAGACTTTGTTGCTAAAAAAAAAAAAAAACATGTCAGTAATTTTCCATACTTCACAATGATTTACTACATATGGCTATGCTCATAACATGGTACTCTGTATCACAGTAACCTCTATTCTAAAGGGAGGCTTTTTAGTCCTAGGGGACAGCCTTTGGACTTCAGTCAGAAAGCATTTTACAGACTAAAGCATTTTTATACTATAGTATGCTATGGAGAGAGGTGGTTAGATCAAAATGCAGTTGCGGGATTACATTTGTAATGAATGCCACTTTTATGCAGTCACAGCTACAACAATGCATGCAGTAGCTACAGACAGGAATCACATACTTGTTACAGATTCCAGCATATGGTCTAAAAACTAGAAAAGATGTTAAATAAAATCTTCCCTTTATATGTTTTGTTTTTATATAAATCACAATGCCACTTACTTGCTAAACAAACCATCTCAATGCTTCACTGAAGCAAGCCAAATATGTTTTTCCAATTTTCCGTTTTTACAGCCTTGTTTATTTTAGGCTGCCAAGGAATGTCTAGCCAACCTGTCTGAAGTAAAGAGCACACAAACAGCAGCTCTGTCAAAGGAGTCTGGTTGGAAGTTCAAGGAAAGCCATTTACAACAGGCCTCAAATGGTCTAGGAAATAATAATAATAATAATAATAATAATAATAATAATAATAATCATGTTCCAATACTCGAGGCAACAGTAATTGCAGCACATTTTCCTTCAGTCTGCCTAGCTGTTTAAATCACAGACAACATACAGAATGCAATAGTTCAACAATTAACATCTACTACTGGTATGATATGTTTATTAGGCAATGGTTTACTGTCTAAATCCCAGGTTTTAAAATGTAAGATTCTGACTTGTCATTCTCCAATTCACACTGGAAGATAAGGGAAAGCTACAAGCTTAGTTGGCACTGAACTTGCAGTAAATGATCCCGCGTGAAATTATTACTGAATTATTAATATTAATAATTAATTATTAATTCTTCCACCCAATAGCTGCAAACCTGCGCCTTGAGCTTCCTGTGTGGGGAAACATTTATCACAATGACAATGCCTTGTGAAAGACTAAACACACACGACTTCCTTTGCTACCTTCACATTTCAGTAGACACTGCATACTTTTAGTTTCAAAGTAAATATATATTCATAACCTTCTCTCTTCCAGCTGACTTAAATGAGTACGGAACCAAGATACACAGTGCAGATATTCAAACCTAAGATCACAAATTATAAGTACCATTAGGCCAGACACAAAAATCATTTACATTTTTTTAAATAAATTATACAAAAACGTTCATATTAAGAATACAAATTGTTTATAAAGTGAAATTGATAACAATGTTATAATGTTATATAATGTATAATATAGAAGACAGGCCTGTAAATGGTTACCTACTAAAAGTGAACACAAGTATACAGACTATCAAATATATGTAACTGCTTTTTTCTGATGCCTTCATTTTCCCCTTTACACAGAGTGTGTGTGTGTGTGTGTGTAATTTTTTTTTATCTATGTGTGTGTATATGTGATTAATATATATATATTATATATATATATATTATATACTATATATATATATATATATATTGTTATTATGTTAATGTAGGGAATTACAAAAAAAAACTTCTTTTTATGTTGATTTCGTTGTGATAACGATGTGTAGGTTTGATCATGTAAATCGTGTTCAGGGGTAATTTATGTATCTCTAATATGCTACACATCCAATAGTACGAGTCTATAAGTATATCAGTTTATATCGTCTATTTTGTTGTAGAAGACCTAAAATAAACCAATCAATATTTAAAAAAAAAAAAGATTTTAATTGCTTCTGTTTTCAGTGCTACAGTTAGGTCTGTGATTTGGTAAACAACACATACGAGATAGATATAGTATATCAGTTTAGGAGGGGGAGGGACGATGACTCCTATTACACAGCAGTTTCACACATTTCAGGTTTTAATACAAGCGTGAGGAGCCATAGGTGTATTGGTAACAAGCTCATGTATCTTGTTAAACTTAGTAAAACAAGGAATGGATCAAACTGCTATGCAAGTAAAACCAATATAATAATCAATGTGTGTTGCATTTTGTTACCAACAATGTTGGTGACCAACATACACAAATATTTTCATTTAAAGAATTGTAGCTGTAAACCATAAATAGTATTATGTAAATTAGATCCTTAATTCCATCAGAATTCCTGCCATAGATTTGAAAATGTTAAGTCTCTATTGATCAACTATAAAATTTACACCACTGAACCTAAGGATTGTTAAGTGGGTTAACCCTTTTATATCCTAAACAAAACTTATTCTGAGGAAAGCATGTGAAAAGAAAAAATCCCTTTACTATGGAAAGTGATAAAAGCAGCGTTGTATCACAATGCCATTTACTAGGTAATAGCAAACCATAGACTAACTTCATAAAAGCAACTAACTGTGTGTCATACACAAACATAACCACAAACGTCTTTAACCAATGCTTTGGAGTATACAGCAACGATAGATCTGTCACATTTGCTTTGTCACTTATTCAAGTGGCTTCATTTTACATCATCACAGCTTAATATCACCCCCCCACCACCACCTATAATTTGTATGACAAAATTCAAAATAAATCTCCAGTGACATTACATTAGGGAGCAGGTGTCTAGATTATGATGAAATTGCATCTTTAAATATTATTTAACACCAGTAAGTCTCTGCTGCTGACCTTTTGAGAACATATTGGGTGATCTCAATAACATAGTAAAAACCAGGGCACAAAAAGATCCTTTAGCCTTCAATCCTTTCTTTTAGGTATTTCAGCCACTTAACTGTATAATCCTCATAAGCTACAAAACCAAATCTGCACAGATCTCCACTTTCATCACTCAGGTTTTCAATGTCTGTTTTTCAGTACATTAGATTCTCATGATCACACCACTGCACCTGTTGACCCCAAAAAAAAAATCACACACTGTACAGTATGTACATTTCTTTTCCCAATAAATAAATATTACATTTTATTTCAGAAGACCGAGTTTTCTCAGGGCTTCCCTTCTTGATTCATCAGTGGAACCACGGCCAGAGAACTGAACAGTAACTCCTTGTGGTCTAAAACCAGATGTTCTGGGTATAGAGCAGGTCCTCTTTATGTCTAGGGACCTGCTTTTGTTTCCACTAAAACTCTTGGATCCATTGTGGTGAGAAAACTTTCTTGCGGAACAGGCATCCGGTCCAAATGTGACTGACTTCACCCCAGAGTAAGGAGGCAGAGCTCCCGTTTCAGCACTACTATCACTGCTTTGAGGTGCGTTGGACATAATCTCAGTGTTGACTGAAGGACTGAAACTGGGGGGCACCACCATGGACTTGTAACCAATTCCCCCATGGGGATCAGCAGAGGCTCCTTTTTTGGCAATGTTTTGATCATTTGGAGGTCCATCAGACAATGCCTCAGTTTTGCTAGGAGAGGCTTGGCTTGGTTTCACAATCTTGGACTTGTAATCACTCTGTGCATGCAGACTAGCTGAAGCTCCTTTTTTGGCACTGCTGTAATCACTTTGAGGTTCATTAGAAACTGTTTGAGTTTTGCTTGAAAGAACTTGACTGTGGTTCACAACTATGGACTTGTAACCACTCATTCCATGGTGATCGGTCGAAGCTCCTTTTTTGGCAATGTTTTGATCGTTTTGAGGTCCATTAGACTCAGTTTTGCTTGAAGGAACGTGACTGGGGTACACAACCATAGACCTGTAGCCAGTCTGCCTGTGGTGATCAGTTACGGTCTTCTCTTTCACGAGACCCAGTTTGGACAGAGCTTCAGTCCTGGTTTGTTCAGGTACTGGGTCTCTAAACGATAAGCTCCTGTTTGGGGTCTTTCTCACTGCCATCTCCTCCAGTTCAGGAGAGAAGTTTGGAGACCCGGTTAGGTTAGCTAGCATCTGTACTTTGCGTTCCTGCACACTGACAGAGGCTTTTGAGATGGTCTGGTTATATTCCTTGCCACTCCCCATGATAATGATGTTGCTTGGAAACCTACCAGGTTTTGGAACAGTACCTAGTCTGCCTGAGTTATCAGGAGATAAGGGAGCACTTTTGTCACTTTCAAAACTCCTTCTCCTCTCATCCAGAATTGAGGTTGGAGACATATGCCCATTACCTGCCTTTCTCTCTGCAATCTTCTGGGCAATTATGACAGGAGTGGGAATGGAGCCTATAGGGTGAAAATAAGCAAACGAGTGCTGGCTCTGGTCTGTCAGGGTAGCTGGCAAGGGTCTGTCCCACTTTGGAGATGTTACCATAGGTGGTGGAGGAGGGTAGTAGTCTAAAGTGTGGTAGTTTTCAGTTATCTCCTGTTTTAGCTTAAATTCATCCTGCTGCTCTGTGTAGATCTTTCCGACTGAAAATAAATAAATCAAACAAATACTTTAGTCCATGAACATACTTCCATTATATATATATATATATATATATATATATATATATATATATATATATATATATATATATATATATATATATCTATATTTATATATATATATATATATATAATAATGGATAAGGTGACCAAAGAAACAAGGGTCTGTTTCTCCACAATTAACCAGACATAATACTATCCATTATAGTCTCGTCAGCATGATGTTATTTGGTTCCTACTGTATCACTGTGTCTACTGCATGATGAAACAGTAAACCAGTCAAACTGCAAGACCCACAATGATCCAACTAGATCACAGTTGTACAATTCAAGATGCTCAGTTATGTTATATTTTTTTGTGAAATATCTTTACCTGGCAATGGGGAATGGTTAATAGTATTTCGGTCTTCTGCTTCTTCAGGGTTTATTTGAACCAGATCAATGATTTCTTCTTTTGGGCTTGAACCTCTTTCCTCGTTAAAAGAATAAGTTGGGGTAGACCTGCCATTCACAGGAGTACTGTCCCCAGAAGACAGATCTTGTTGTTCCAAAGAATCAATGGTTTCCTCAAAGAACATTAGGCACTCCTTTTCCTCATGAGTCAGGGCCTTTAGGGCATCATCCTCCTGTAGGAACATGATAACAAAAACAATTTTGGTTACTTGATATATTTGAGGAGTTTCAGTCCATATTAAATCTCCCAAGATTGACAAGTGAACAATCCTCTCTGTCACTGGTCTAAAATCCACTTATTGATGCTTATCCACCAAGTAATATTTACATTGTTTGAGGTGGTCAATGGTCTATAAAACAGCCAGTAAATAAAAACTTCAATGGTGAGCATTGTCATAAATACAATGCCAGTAAAAGGCACTCTATAAAACACAGTATGTTTATTTTATTTTTTTTTTTATTCTGCCTTTGTTGAATTACCTGTAAGTAAATAGTGCCTTAGAAACCAGACAGCAACTGTGCTATTACACCAAGCACAACAAAATGAACCCCTCCTAAATATAAAGTAACCAAAATAGCAATTTAAAAAAAGAATTATAATAATGAATGTATCAGAGAACAGGTTTACAAAGCCCAAAATAACATATAAAACTACATTTAAAATGCATCCTTGTGTCACAACAATGTGCATTCACTCACTGTGCCACCTTGTAGGATATACAAAATGTCTTGTGAGGCAATCAAAGGAAAGATAAGTCCTTCAGCTCTAAGATTATATTTATGTAAAAATGGCTAAATGTTTGAATACAAAGACCATCATTAAAGGCTTTTAATTGAGCCTAATTATCAAAACTGAAGTTACAGCTAAATAAAAAGCAGGTGTTCCACAGACGCGCTGTCAGGTCTCTGTATTAATCTTTATTGTAACAAAGCTACATTCATAAAGCTGAAACGCTATACAAGGTATCCAGTTACAAGTATGGACTTGGTGTTAGGAATAAGAACGATCTACAACAAGGTTAAATGATACAGGTCCCAACAAAGACAGGGATAAGTGGAATTGTCAAAAATGTGGAAATGTCAACCTTCAGTAAAACCCTTTCTAAAACAAAAAAGATGTTTTTTAAAGAGAAGCTGCCGAAATTAAAATAAATACAAAAAGACATTCCTCATCTCATTAACAATGTATTTCAGCCAGTACCCAGTAAATAGCCAAATGAACTGAATTAAAAGGAATTAATTAGCTAAACCCTTCTCCCCTTAGACTAATGAATGTTCTATTTATTTCTAATATTTCTCTTTCGTATAGCTATACAATAATAAAATCAAAACCCTTTTATAAAATCACCTGGAAAAACTGTGAGAAACCAGTGGCATTCCAAGCAAGCAGTGGGCCTACACTATAATGAGTGTTCTAGTAATAGCCTCCCCGATACTGCTGTAAATACAAAATAGAGCTAACCCTATTGGGTTCAAAATAAAAACTTAAATGTAATTTAGTAATGTAGTAAGAAGATAAAAAGACATATGCATAAAACCAAAGTATAAAAATAACCTGGTGTGGTGAGACTGCTATAGCTGCCAAAACAATTATATATACATATAATGTAAAATTAACATTGTATATAAAATACATGTTATAAATTTAACTTATATATATCTATATATATATATATATATATATATATATTATATATATATATATATATATATATATATATATATATATATATATATATATATATATATATATATATATATATATATATATATATATATATATTTTTTTTTTTTTTTTCACACACACAAATTAACTCTTGCACTTTAAACACTTTTTTTGCAGTCAGTAAATTTGTTTTAGGTAAATACGAAAATGCTTGGTTTATTATCACATAAATACACGTCCCTGAAATAATCCGTCATTGACAATTATATGTTAATTCAACAAACATCCTAATGTATTCTGTTGCACTCAAATGGAACATGGTGTAATTTCAGTTACAATTCAGAAAGTACTGGTCCAGACAAACTTTTTGCCTTAAGAGCCAATGTAAAAAAAATTCCCCTTCAGATGGTAAATTACAAATAAAAATACAAAACCGTGCAGAAAAAAGGGCTGACAAAAAAAAAAAAAAAGGAGACTGACTTGTTGAATGTCGCTTTATAAAGTAAATCATCTGCCTAAATAACTATAAATAAGCAAAGACAGGTAATTTATATATAAAGACAGTAAATAAACAACTTGCAAGGAAACTGGCAAACACGATAACATACCCTAAACACAGTGGTCTGTCGCGAATCCCACTGTGGTGGAACCAGAAGGTGGATCTGTAAAAAGTCGGATAAATGAATCCTGTTTTAAATATTAATATATACAACTGTAACAATTACTATATTCACACAATTATTGTTTGGAGATTCAACTTTTATTAGGGAGCTCCCCCCTAACTCCCTTGTTTAGAAAGACAAAGGGTATTAAAGCTTGTGACAGAGTAGCCGTCTGCCATGTGGGTGTGTGAGTGACAGGCAGCAGATCGAGAATGAGCAGTGTTCGACACAGTTAAATGTTGCCTGCCCTGTTGGGCCTGTGGTGCTTCATAACTACCAGCCAAACTGCACTCTGTACTGGCCCCGGGCCGCCGGGCCACGGTTAATGTAATGTATATAGTATAGTCCACATGGCTTCTGTTTTATGAATGCAGGAAAATGGGTCAGTGTGCCATAAAGCTGAAAAAAAACCAAACTAATTTACAAAATCATTTTTAAAAACATACCCCGATAAAAGGAGTAATTGAACTTTGTCCCCTTTTCAAAAAAGTTTCAACCCATGGGACCATGCTGCAATATTAACACCCCCCATGTTACCTGTTTTGACCAATCAGGATAGAGCATTTAAAAAGACCAATTTTATAATAGTAAGGGATATGTGAGCAAGAACATAAACAGAACAGATACCAAATCACGAATCGTGTCCGTGTCTTCAGCAAACATACGATACAAAAGCTCTTCATCCTCTAAATCAGGATCATCGCTCTCACTGGGGTAATCACAACCACCCCCATTCTCCGACTGCACTGCGAGACCGCTTGCCGAATTCCATTTTACAAAATTAGCTCTCTTTTCACTGCTAACTACAATCTCACCCAGGTTCAAAGTTCATCGAGCTTTCCCTTCAGTTCACATGACTCTTAAACCCATGAGTACAATCAGATCACGTTTCAGCGCTGTCTTAAATGATGCAATTGAAAAACAAACCAGGCAACGCTGTGAAACGACGGGGCCCGAAATATTCGTGCCCGACCTTGAAAGGGTTAACAGGTGTGCACCGGCACCATAGCGCATTCACACGTATTGCACAAAAAAAAAAAAAAAAAAATGTATTCAAAAAAATATATAAGTGGGAGATTAAACGTTTGGTGTTCTCACTATTCTTTTTAAAAGCTAGCAAAGCAGTACTTTTGTGTTATTGGCGCCAATGGTGCCTAACCCCATAAATAAATAAATGTAGTTGCATTTGCGATCTGGAGCCCTTAAGTGACTTTCACAGCTCACTAAAGCATGAAATATTCCTGTAGATATGTACCACCACTTTCACTTACAGTATGATAATAAATAGTCGTATGAAAAACGCCACTAAAGATTTAGCCTTCATTATCTAATCACAAGACAGAGAGTAAGACAAATACAGCGGGTTATTTGCTAAATTCTGATAACCCCAGAAGTTTCATCACAGATACCTGAAATACTAGTGGGGGATAATAAGCTATTCATGGACAACTTAAAAAAAACAAAAAAAACACACACACGCACACAAAATAGTCACCAATTAAACCCACCGAGTCATAAAACCACTGAAAGGAAGCATTTCAACTGTGTTGCATTAGAAAATGCCATTCACCATTGAGGGTAATATAAAACAGTCAGATTTGGCATAAAACATAGTTTAACTACTCTTTGTATTGCTTTTGGAAATGCAGCACCTCATGAATAAGTCTCAACACTTACAAGGGTGGAGCTCCGTGAAAGGGAATTTTTTCTGAGGCCGGCATGGCTTCCATTCATACCAAAACGCAGCTGAGTTTTTGGGGCAATCTGATGTTCCATTGTTTCTGAACTGGAGTCAATATACTGCCTTGGCATTGTACTTCACGCCCACTGTGCCATAGCAAGCTTCTGAAAATGAAAAGTGTTAAGAGAATTGTATTCATATTTTTTTTTTTCCTGCAACTTAAAAACGGACACAGCTCAAACAAACAGTACATTCATAGTCTTGATCAAATAGATTTGGTTTTATGGCTGCAGACTAAGATGGAACCAAAGAAGCAACAAAAGGCAGGAACTTAGACACAGTCCTAATATCAAATTCTTATGACAGCTGAGAATTACAGGAATTGTAGTTACCTTTCAGTGCTCTCAGGTAACAACCACAGGGTCACAAATAGCAGAAACCTTGGGAACAACACTGACACTTCCACACGTGGAGTTTGTTACTGCAATTATACATCACTTAAGTACTAAACATCATAACTGCATTTGTATGCGTCTTTGAATGAGGATGATCAAAACACACTCAGTTCCGCCGGTACTAATAATCTGTACCATGTAATGAAATCGTTTATATTATTAAATTGTCTACCGTTGTACAGGATATGCACCAATTAAAATATGTACACATTTCATCGTTTTGAAATCGCGCAACTTTAAGAGGCGCGGCACAGGTATAGTATCTAAATTTGTGTTGTCGGGCAACGTCTACGCCTGCTGAGACACTGCACGTAGACAAGTAAACACCAATAGACTTGTTTTGAATCTGGCATTATAGTTCTAATAAAACACTGAAAAATAGATGAAGCTACTTTTTTTTTTTTAAACCCACAGAGATAGTGTTACTAGTGTTGCCCAATTATCAAACGTATTTGGTAATTAGTTTAAATGCACAAAGACGGCAAAAAAAAAAAAAAAATCTGCTGTATTCTACCTACATTAAAGCGTGTTTTTATTTCACCAGTAGCAAGCAATTGTATAAATTTAATTAAAACAAACAAACAAAAAAAAAACTTCATAAAAACTTCACAAAAAATAGATACAAAAGACTGACTATAAATGCATTTAGAAGAAGAAATTTAAAGACGAATGGATATTTAAAACTGCAGTTGAGGAAATATTGTTAAGGTTTAATGTGAAATTCTACATATTTAAGTTACGGGTCTTTGTATAAAACAAAATCCATTATTGTTTAAATAAATGTAGCCTATATCTAAAGCAGACATCGTTAGTATAACCCAAATCAAAACATACTACATTTTTAAAAGCAACTTACCTTGGAAAAGCACATTTGGGTTACACAAAATCCTCTATACACACAAAAAAATATTTTATCAAAGCCGCTGCAGTTAGAAAAATATTGGCACTTTAAAATACTGTCGCTCTCCTTATTTTCTATAGATGTACCTTGAGTAACAGTCTGTTCAAACAACTCAACTAAACTAAAACAAACGCGCAGGCGCAGAAATAACCCACTCTCCACCCTATCCAGAACGTCAAACTAGTTTATTGTTTACCTTAAAGAGACAGGTGACCCAAATAGCAATTACAGTTGAAGGGTCCTGGGTTTATAGAAGTGCTATGTGTTTATTCTAACATTAAACTTCTTATTCAGTCTCCCAAATTTTACATTGTCATTTTAACCAGGTT
The DNA here is from genome assembly GCF_017654505.1 of Polyodon spathula. Classification (NCBI taxonomy): domain Eukaryota; kingdom Metazoa; phylum Chordata; class Actinopteri; order Acipenseriformes; family Polyodontidae; genus Polyodon; species Polyodon spathula. The sequence goes on from NC_054541.1 coordinate 34,429,904, forward strand.
TATTTGACCCAACACTGTTTTCCATTGACCTTAAATGCTACTTTCCCTCTATAATATTTTATTACTTTTTTTTTTGGTTGGGGTCACAAACTTCTAAACAGAAAACACCTTTGATCTTGCATACAAAAATAATGCCTTGGGTCAATATGACATGAGGTATTTATGTAGCTTTGTATGCATGAAGAAACAAATGCAAATGCTACCTAATCATATCTTACATGTCGGTGTTCAAATAAAGATACTGTTACTAAAAGTACTGACACAAGTAACATGTCCTTTCAAAACTAGACCACAGTCCAAAAAAATAATGTAAAATGATTCCTTCTTAACTATTACTTAATTAATACAAATCTTTCCATCCTGTAAGTAGTTATTTAAATATGAAAAAAAACAAACAAAAAAAAAAAAAAAAAAACACACACACTCAAGACAGACATCAATTGTTGACATTTGGTATGGGCCTACCTTAGCACAAGCTGTTGAGAGAATCCACATGTAACTCATGGTAACCTGTGTTTTTCAAGAGTTGTGGCCTCTGATTGGAGGAAGGTTTCTTCCTTGCTAATTTTTTAGAAACTCACCTCATGTTCAAATTAAAGCATCATAAAAGTATCCAGTGGTTCCTTCAGATCATAGATTGTTTTAATAGGTCTGATGAAACCCTCTATAACAGCCACGTGGACAGAAATGCGTCTACATCTAGTCGAGAAAGAATTAGTATGCACCTTTTCGATTTTATATTGCTGTGACTCCCACATATACAGTAGATGCAATACAAACGTCCAGGACATTACTTCTGGAGTTTACCACGATAAAATGAATTAACAGACAGAAAAGCACAACTGGGGCATCATCTGAGAAGGAGTTTCTACCCCAAAATAGATTTAAAAATTTTGAAATGTGTTTTATTTAATGTACAGAGGACTCTTCTGCTACGCTATGACACTGAGCTAAACAGACAGGCTGCTGTTACTACCTGCAACAGACGTTATAAATATCACCTGCAAGTCATGCTACTTTTGTAATACTGGTACTTCTGACATTTCGCATATACGGCACCCAAAGCTAATATTTTGAATATGATCTTAAATAACATTTAATTTACCCTTTCTATTACCTATTGAAGCACAACAGGTAGCTACCTTCTTAAATACACCAAAACAAGAAGTTTGTTCTATATTCTGGCAGAAGGTAAAGGTATTCTTCATGATTTACATTTAATCCTTTTCCTTTTTTTGTGCAGCTGTCTTAACCAGTTATGCAAGATGAAACCATAGTAACCAATTTCACTAGCCTGTATTATTATTTATTTGTTATTATTTTTTTTAAGAACCAGAAGTTTGTGGTACTTACTGGGGAATCACAAAGGAAATTCCATTGAAATGAACTCAGCATTCAGCAATTGTGGGCAGACAGAACTGTGTTACAGGGATATAGAATGAAACAGCACACATCTGCAATTATGTCTACGACTAAATGTCCAGAACAAATTTTAGGCTATAGTTTCATAAATAACATTTGGGGTAGACTAATATATATGGAATCCGATTTATTGATTTTTGGCAAGCCATGTTTGGGGTTTAGTTTTTCTGCAACTCCTACCGTCAATTTGCACACATTTGATGAAAAAGGTGATGATCATGTAATTTGCAGAATGTATAGAATAGTAGATAATAACAATTGGTAATGTGGACAGACAGCCCCAGAATCTGATATTCGCAATAATTTGAGATAATAATATCTCAAATATATGTGTGTGTGTGTGTGTGTGTGTGTGTGTGAGGGATAATAAATACAATGTATTGCATAAAACAGTTGAATGCATTCACGACAAGGCAGGAGTCAAGTTAATCAAGAGCAAACATCTTTATAACTGTCCTTATCAGCTGCATTTCTGAACCAATATTGATAGAAGCTTTCTTTTTTAAACTAAACCTGACTGTGAAGACAATTTTATTACATCTTCATTTGCTTTACAATGCCACAAATGTACAGGTGATACCATCTCATTCAGAAGTGTGTCTGATATTCATACCTCACATTTTAGCACATGAACGCAACATTTGCATATAAATATTTAATATTGGAAAACCTTTTCAGAAATATCTAGTACATTTTTTTTTCGTGGACTGGTGACCACATTAGCTTATTCTAAGCCTATGCTTCTCTGACAAGTAAATTCTGAATCCGAGGCATACTGTACTACGACATGCATATTACATGATCCCCAGGTTAGGGTCCTCAAAATGTGTCCTGGTATTATTTTCAAGCTCCATTTCACTTATTTGTAGGACACTGCAATTTTAGGAACTTTATCACAATATTAGGCAAATGCATTTCATACTACAGAGAATGACTATAACGCAGCACAATGAGTAGATCCCAGCGCACTGTCGGCATGGAAACCAAGGTGGTTGTCCAGTGTTGAGTCACTGTGATTTGGGCCACTGTGGTACATGTGAAGCTTGCCAGGAACACCCATGAGACCCTTCTGCTTTCCTATACTTGTTGCTGCATACACAGCTCGCACCACAAACATTTCCATCCATTGCACTGGACTGCACAGTACAAACTATGACCATACAGTTTTAAGATTAGGATTTCAATAAACGCAATAAATACTGACAGCAGGAAGGCTTGTGGACATGGATCAAGCACAACTTACCTGTGGGTATGTTGTAATTATTGCACATTCTACCTTAGAAGTATGATAGTATAATTTATATTTGTGTAGGTATTCAGAACATACTGTACTAAAACCAAATCATGTACTGCATTGGCATTAGGCTTCAATTACTAGAGCAGCACCACCACCACCTTGTGGTGAGAAAAGGGACTGGCTTATTAGTTTTTTTTTAACGATACTTTAGAATGGGTTGCCTGTGGATGTGGTTAAGGGCTAAGGAATCTAAATATTTTAAAACAATAAAAAGGGGACCAGTGAAAAGGTTGGTCATGGTAATTGATTTAATATGGTGTTTGTCTCTCTTTTAATCTTCCCAGGGAAGCCATCCTAGCAGCTAAAAGTAGAAGGAAAGTAAAAATCTAAGATTCTGATGCCGCATTCTTTCAGTTCGCACTCTTTTTTTTTTTTTTTTTTTTTTTAACAAACTCAAAACCATGAAACGCATTTTTGGTAGAACAAAGAACTTTGGTACATACGTACAAATGATCCACATAGCAAACAGCTATTTTTTCACAATTAAAAATTACAGAAAATAAATTCAGTTTGAACCCTTCTGAAACATGTAGCAGGTTGGCTTGCCTTTCATTTAGCTGAAGCATTGTGAAACACAAGTCTCTCTAATTCTTCCAAAACAAATGCACTGCACACAATTGATTAGAAAAAAAAAAAAAAATCAACCACAAATTTGATTGCATTAAACCAGCATGTGCTTTAAAATTACTTCAGGAAATCCTGAAAATTATAATAAAGTGCTTATAATGATATTATCTAAACACAAAACCTGTGCTTTCTGTATTATTTGTGTGTTTTGTCAGTGGTGTGAGTCCACAAAGGTTGGCGCTTCTCAATAAAGGACTTAATCCCCTCTTGTCGGTCTTCCAATGCCAAGTTGTTGACCATAGCCTGGAAGTCCATGCTGTAAGCTGCGTTGCATGCCTGGGCCATCTGTCTGTAAAACAGCTTTGCCAACACTACAGGCCTGCTTGTGTCACATAGCTTTTGCGCAATCCTCAAGGTCTCTTCTTCTAGCTTCTCCTCCGGTACCACCTTGCTAACCAGGTCATGGAGCAAGGCATTTTGGGCAGATATTGGTGCACCAGTAAAAAGCATTTCCAAAGCTACCTACAACTAGATATAAAATAATCAAATCAATAAAGTCTGATCATTTGAGTTGATTTTGTAAACGTGGTACCATACATTTGTATGAGACTACTGCTAAAGCCTTAAAAAAAAGGAAATAAAACACTACTCCCACATTTCTACATTATTTAATTGTACTTTGGGGTCCATCCAAATAAAACAGCTGCAGCAATTAATTCCTGATTTTTAAAAACAAATGAATACTGTAGGTGTCGCTAGGTGATTTTCAAACTTACCTTTCTCAGTACTGCTCTGCCAATTGCAACAGCAGGTGTTGAACAGAACAGTCCGATGCTTATTCCTGGGGGGCGGTGAACATGGATTTTTCATAAGCCACTGCAATATCACAGCTGGCAACAATTTGGCACCTGGTAGCCATGGCCATGCCATTTACCTTGGCAATAACTGGCACAGGTATATCAGGTCATGACCTGTGTGCAGAAATTAGAACTAGAATTAGGTGGAGTAACAGATGGTCATTCCAAATGACTTATTTAAACTGTAAATCTGACCTATGTTACTGAAGCAACGATGACTGACTGCAGATATGACTATAAAAAGACAATCATTAGTAAGATTGGCAATAATAAAAATAGATTATACAGATGAACAGGCCCAGAGAATTTGAGAATGGAATAACTACCGTGAAAACAATGAGTCCCATGCTACCTACTGTGTAAAATATACCTCAATAAGTACAGTTAACAAATCACATTTAAATAGCCCAGTGGACCAAAAAAAAAAAAAAAAACTATTTTACAACTGCCTTCCACTGTAGCTGTAAGGAGGTGTGTATTAAGATTATTTGATAAACTACTTTAATAAATCACAAATGGTTTAATTTCCTTGTGATTCTTTGGACCCCCCCCCCTCACCAACAATATAAATCCTGCATTTGTAGGTAAAACACTGCCCTGACAGGTATGAGAATAGTACTAGTAGTAACTATAAAATTAAAACAGTAGTTTGCCTAGAGTGGTAGTTTAGAGTTCAACTATCAATACAATAATAGTCACTAGCAACATCGAACTTCTTAAATGAACAATGATTTACATTGAACAGTAGTAAGAAAATAATACCTTGATGTGATGCTCCCACCCTTGTGTGAAGGTAAGCTCCTTCACATCATGACCAGAAGAAGAAACAGGCCCTTCAGCTGCAAAAGAACATATCAGTTTGCAATCAGCTGTGAACACCAGCGTTAGAAAACTCTGACTGTAACTGTATACAAAATAAATCATGTTACATTGAACAAGTCATTAATATCAGCCTGCTGGCAAATGCAAAACTTTTTTTGAAAATTTAACATCTTTGTAATTAGTATCCGATAGACCATTAAAAAAACAAAACAAAACAAACAAAAAAAAACCCCACAAAACCACCATACATGCCCAGTATTTGTCTGGGGCACAACTAAGCTGTGGCAATCATGCATCTTTGGCTTAGCTGGAGGCGTGTCCTTTCTACTGGGTCTTTTACAATAGAAGAGCTGAGCACAAACCATCCACTGAGATGGACTCGAGTACTCGAGGCCACTCTAAAGTATCACTTTTTTACTGCCCTCTTTATGAAATGCAATACATTCCGAGTAGCCAGTACTGTGCAATATGCTTACCAGTAGCATACTATACCTGAAATAATGATAACTCTGAGGTCCTCTCTATCTCGTGCAGAACGTCAGTCTGGAGGGGGCTCAGCATGGCAAGCGACAAAACATTTCTTCTCTTGGGGTTATTTAGAATTATATTTCTCCAAAAAAACAAAATACAAGCATGTGTTCCTACTGCTTAAGCAGTGGGGAACATATGCCTTACGTTGGACAAAAAAAGGTGAAAGTAACAGAAATCATATGTGATCTTGTAAAACCCTCAAAGATTACCAGTTGATTGATACATGTGGAAATAAAGCAGAATGATCCGATTATAAAAAGGGAATACTGTTGGGGACTATGGACCAATTTTTCAGCACTTGGTCCCACCATCTGTAGATTAAATCATAACATAACATAGAACATAACAAAGTTTACAAACGAGAGGAGGCCATTTGGCCCATCTTGCTCGTTTGGTTGTTAGTAGCTTATTGATCCCAGAATCTCATCAAGCTGCTTCTTGAAGGATCCAAGGGTGTCAGCTTCAATCACATTACTGGGGAGTTGATTCCAGACCCTCACGATTCTCTGTGTAAAAAAGTGCCTCCTATTTTCTGTTCTGAATGTCCTTTTAAGCCCGGAATAATTCTGGTCGCTCTTCTTTGCACTCTTTCTAGAGCAGCAATATCTTTTTTATAGCGAGGTGACCAGAACTGAACACAATATTCAAGATGAGGTCTTACTAGTGCATTGTACAGTTTTAACATTACTTCCCTTGATTTAAATTCAACACTTTTCACAATGTATCCGAGCATCTTGTTGGCCTTTTTTTATAGCTTCCCCACATTGTCTAGATGAAGACATTTCTGAGTCAACAACAACTCCTAGGTCTTTTTCATAGACTCCTTCTCCAATGTCAGTATCTCCCATATGATGTTTATAATGCACATTTTTATTTTCTGCGTGCAGTACCTTACACTTGTCTCTATTAAATGTAATTTGCCATGTGTCTGCCCAGTTCTGAATCTTGTCTAGATCATTTTGAATGACCTTTGCTGCTGCAACAGTGTTTGCCACTCCTCCTATTTTTGTGTCCTCTGCAAATTTAACAAGTTTGATTACTATACCAGAATCTAAATCATTAATGTAGATTAGGAATAGCAGAGGACCTAATACTGATCCCTGTGGTACACCACTAATTACCACACTCCATTCTGAGGTTTTTCCTCTAATCACTACTTTGTTTTCTACATGTTAACCACTCCCTAATCCATGTACGTGTGTTTCCTTGAATCCCTACTGCGTTCAGTTTGAGAATTAAGCTTTTGTGCGGGACTTTGTACAAAATCACATAGTTAGGGGGGAAAAAATAACTAACTATGATAAGACACCGTTTTTTTTTTGTTTGTTTGTTAATATTGATTTTTCAAAACAGTAAAAATCCATAAATGAGCCAGAAATGTGGGGTGTTTTTTTTGATACAGCATTTCGACTTTTGTACAATGTATCAAATAACGTTTCAGAAAGCAGGGTCACGCTTTTTTAGAGCCAATATTCCGAAAAACGTATAACGTTACATAAAAAATAGAATCAGTTTAATTCGGTCCCGCAACTATGATCTTTGTGCGCTCAATATTTTCAACCACTTAAAATATAAAACTTTAAATTACTGCGTATTTAAAAACAAAAAAACCAAACAAAAAAAAAGCTTTGTCGTCATTAAATTATTATACTGTCGCCTCCTCTCGTTTGTAAACTTTCTTATGTTCTTGTGTGTTCCAACCTTGTTCCATCCGACGGTCAGTTTTTCAGGCTTAGCGTGGATAGCGAGAGACCTCTTCATCCCAGCATCATAAACGCTTGTTTTCGTTGCCAATCTGCTAAACAGCAACACTTTCCTAAAAAGGCAGAACTTTAAAGTAACAGCTGGAAAAGCCACGTTTTTTTTTCCCCAAATAACAAGAACAAAAATCTAAAAGAACAAGTACTAAGCCAACATTTAGTTATTGTCGGCTCACTAGCGACACCTAAACTTTGGTTGATTACGTAATTATTGCTAGTAGTCTTTATTTTATTCAGGAGATGGCGCCAGAAGTACACAACCTATAATGTACTGTAGGTTATGCAATTCAAACATTTCAAACCATCCACAATAGCAAAATAGTAACAAATGTAAGCATCTCACTTCAATGATAGTAATGTTGTCTATTCTGCATATACAAATATAGTATCAATCTTGTGTTTATTTAATAGGATGTAGAATACGCTGTATGGATTGTTAATTATGTTAATTCAGTTACACTGCTGATTGGCATATTCGATAATAAATGTAGTACTATTTTGACATCTGATTAAAATCAGAAAGACCCATTATTTATTGATGAGTATTTACTAAGAAGATTGTGGAAATGTGGTGAGTTCAAAAAGCCATGCGAACCTATAAAAGCTGGTCTTTTTCTAGTAGTAGAACTTTTGCCAAATATGTTTGCCACACATTAAAAAGTTTTTGATTTAACTTTAATACTACTATAAACCTGCAAGTAGGAGAAGAAGACCTAGACCTGAGTGAAATATTTACAAACATGTTTCAAAACAGGAAAAAGCTTGTCTTGTTCCATCTTTGAGGGATGTAAACAAATTGGACTTGAGCGTCTACATTCTAATAAAGTGCAAGAAAACTAAATAAGAACAATGTAGTAAAAAAAAATGCCAAGGGATTAGTATAAAACAGAACAGGATTATGGGACACCGCAGTTTTGTCTTTCTCTGGTCCCCAAGCTAATAAAGGAGTGTGCTGCGGATGCTAAAATCACAAAGATTTAAAATCGAGCAGTAACACTTTAAAATAAGCAAAATGCTACAGACCTTAAAAGCAAAAGTACGTTCTAGCTGCTACATGTTCAGTGAAAGTCAAATTTATAAATTATTTAAGAGTGATAGTTGATAGTGATAGTAACAAAAAACAAGATAAAGCTGTTTTGCCAATTTGATTTTTACTACATCATTAAGCTTTTATTATTATTATTATTATTTATTTAAATTAGGAAAATAATTAGTGAAGAATGAACTTTTTGCATGTTGCTGTTACACAATCTAAATGTCAGTTTTAATTTAAAATATATTTTGTACATGACGAAATACAATATTTAACATATTAATAAGCATTGGGTTAATTTCCATTTTACTTTACATAAAAATGGCAACACTGAAAATGTCTCAAGTCCCCTATGTACCATATTATCACTCGTGCAACTGAGATGCACCCTTCCTGAACATCGCTGTGTTTAAACTAAAGTATACTGGGTGGGTGATGCACCAAGTTGTCAGACAACAGAATTGGACATTAGCTTGAGCTATATAAAATAAATAAATAATAAAAAAAAAACATAGATTGTTCTGTCTCAATAACTAAAAATACATTTAAAAGACATACCACTCTTGGATGAAAGATATTGAAAATAAAATTCCTCAGTTAAAATATATTCAGTTACATACAAATTGTGCACTCTAGTGTTTCTATGTGTGAATTTTACAAAAGCAACAAGAAAACAAAATGTGTGAAATTAAAATATATCTGCACATGCCTGAATATTCCTTACAGTAAAACAGAATTTAAAGAAAGAGCAAACAATAAATAATTTACACAAGCAGGAAACAGCAGCAATAATGCACATACAATTGTTGAAAATATTTTCAGATAATGTACCCTTTAAAAAAACAAAATAAAAAACAAAAGAACATTGCAAAGTAAAAGACACAATAAATTCTCAAAACTATTTAATCCAAATCATCAGTAGCACATTTTGGTTTCAAAAAGGAAAAGCACAACAACTAACTAAGACTTAACATAGGAACTTGTCAGTAGTTCGGTTTCTTTGTTGTAGAATTGGAATAGTGTTTTGTTACCCCCCCACCCTCAGATAAAAATTGCGCGAATGACAACTCGGAGTAAATAGCTTTTGAGAATCGAGCCCAATGTTTATTAAATGTAACAGAGCTAAATTTAATGTTTGTCAAACGAGTTCTAAGAGACAACATCATGAGTTTGATGAGATAACTTAATGCTTATGTGAATTACATGTCCACACATATGGTTCATGGCTCAACAGGATACCCTCTCACCAAAAACACACACAATATATACATACCAATCAAAAGTTTGAGTACACCTGCTTGAAACCAGGTTTTTCATGATTATCTATGCTTTTAATTGTATAAACTTGTCTATAAACACTTAATATTTCATTATATGATACGTGTACTTATATAAGCTGATAATCATAAGTGAATTGCATTCAAAAATTACATTTTAAAATGAAAATTAAAATCTTGTCAGTTTTAATGAAATGGTCACCCAAAGCAAAGGGATTTCAGTCTAAAGCCCAAGTCAGTTAAAGTCTGAAATGTGTATAACACAGTGTTAGAACACTGGCCTAAGTATAAAAGTGTCTTTCTTAGATGTTCTCTGAGTTAACTAGCATGTTACCTAATTAACTTTTTGTCACAAATTATTGTTAACAGGTGTGGGTCCATGATTACTATAAATATAGGTAGCATAGGTACAAGTTTGTCATTCCTGTATGTAAGGGAGCAGAAAATGGCAAAATACGCTCAGTTAAGCAAAGAAAATAGACAGTCTGTAATTACTTTAAGAAATTAAGGTCAATCTTTAAGACAAATCGCAAGAACTTTGCAAGTGTCTGTAGCTGCTGTTGCCAAGACCATCAAACGATTTGAAGAAACTGGCACTCATGAGGACCGAACAAGGTCAAGCAGGCCAAGGGTGACCTCAGAATCAGAAAACAAGTTCATTCGAGTCAAGTCTGTGAAACCGGCAATTAACTGTCCCTGAAATACAAGCTCAGCTAAATGCTACTAAAAGTACAGATGTTTCAACAGCAACTGTTCAGAGGAGATTGCGTGAAGCTGGCCTAACTGGAAGAATTGCTGCAAAGAAACCACTGTTAAGAGTGCAGAATAAGAGGGGACTTGTCTGGGCCAAAAAACACAGAAACTGGACGTCTGAGGAGTGGAAGTAGGTCTTATGGACTGATGAGTCAAAATTTGAAATATTTGGGTCCAACCACCAATTATCTAAGATGCAGAGAAGGTGAGCAAATGAGTTCTGCATGTGTGGTTCCCAACGTCAAGCACGGAGGAGGCAGTGTCATGGTCTGGGGTTGCTTTGCTGGTGACACAGTTGGTGATCTTTACCAAGTCCATGGCATGCTCAACCAGCATGGCTATCATAGCATACTTCAGAGGCATACCATTCCATAAAGATTACGGCTAGTTGGGCAGTCCTTCGTTCTTCAGCAAGATAATGACCCGAAACACACCTCAAAGTTGTGCAAGAACTATGTGACGAAGAAGGAAAGTGAAGGACAACTCAATCTAATGACCTGGCCTCCTCAGTCTCCAGACCTCAATCCCATATAATTTGTATGGGACGAATTAGACAAAGGGGTCAAAGCAAAGCTACCCACAAGTGCAGAAGAGCTGGGAAGACATGTCAGGTGATTTCCTGCTGAAACTCGTTAACCGAATGCCTCGTGTTTGTGAGGCTGTTATTAAGGCAAAGGGTGGCTATTTTGAGGAATCCAAGATTTAGAGACAATTTCCAATTTTCTTGAACATTGCTTTGATACTCCTTATGTTTTGTTTTGTATATTGTAACATGTGTTTTCATTTTAAAGTATTTACAGAAACATATATGACCGAAAAAAAAACTAGTTTTCAGCAAGTGTACTCAAACTTTTGACTGGTACTGTATGTACAAATCACTCTTAGATTTTTTTAACAGTTTTTACTTCGCACTAAGTTATCTCACAAAGCTTCATACTTAAATAAATAAAGAAGTTTCAATCTAGCCAGCGTCATTTTTTTTGACATTTACACCCAAGAACACAAAAGAAAAAGACAACAAAACATTTTATGAAAAGAACACTGTGAATGCTAATTTAAAAACAAATGCAAGTCTCACAGAACACTTCTCCAGAATCTATAAAATAGTGTAAGCATCAATACAATTCTAACCACATTTTAGATAAACTTGTTCCCAACTATGAATTTACTATGAAACATCTACAGTTACTTAAAATGTCTTACAATTAATGACTTTGTGTTGTGTCACGTAATTATCAGACCAGTATGTTGCTTGTAAACATAATAAAGCCACTATGATTACTCTTTGCCTTTGCTTTACAGCGATACTGGGACCCAATGATTCTTCACAGTAGCGCCGATTCTTGTGCTGAATGCCCATCTGTAGGATATCTGTAGTGTTGTGTATTCAAAGAGGTTTGGTGCAGCTGTCTACTTGGAGCCGGTGGTTCTGGATATGGAGTCCTGTATCGAAGTGAAGCATCTATATATGCAGCAGAATAGTTAAACTCTTGAACTGGGTCCATCTGTGCCCTTTGAAAGCTTGGTGACCTTGGCATATTTCCCATGTACCGAGCATCAACCTCCTGATTCCATTGCCGCCCATGGTGCTCCGGTCTGTAGGCAGAAACCTGGTCCAGTCGCTTCCTGTTTTCTTGCATATAGTCCACTTGGGGGTACACTGGCACACCAACTAACTTTGCAGGCTGTCTTAAATAGTTGCTGGAATTTACAGAATCATACTGTGCATTTCTGTCAGCAGAGGTGACAATAATACGATTGGCCTGGGAAGAGCTGGAAAACTGATAGCTATTAATAGGGTAGGCGTTCATATGTGTCTTTTCAGGAGATAGGTCTGCAAGAGTGGGCAGCATGGTACCATATTGTCTGTCGTCAGGCCTGACATCAATGCTGTAGTTGTACTGTGCTCGAGTTGGAGAGTGACCATAACCAGGAGGAACAGAATAAGATGGAGGGGGTTTCCCATGGGACCTTTGGTCTGGACTATCAAACTGTACTATGTGCAAGCGAGATCTCTGTTGACCACCAACACTGACGTTGTTCAACATTTTTGTTGGACTAGCAGATTTCAGTGACGGATTGAACAAAGTTGACTCATTTTTTGGACTGTGTGAAGTGGACCTTTCCAGCAGTCCATCGACACGGTTTTCAAAGTCAGGTTCAGCTCCAGAAACATTATCATACTGCGATGCATTGGACCCCCTTCTAGTTTCATCAATAATCAAACCTCTAGTCTTTGGCCTCACCAAAAACATCTGTGCTTCATCACGACTGGACGAACTTGGAATTCTGTAGTTCGCAGCCATACTCCTACCATCAGCGGCAGCCTTTGCAGCTGCTTCCACAAGTTTAATTTCAGAAGGTATATTCCATCTGGGTGGAAAGTCTTTCCTTGTGCTTGAAGTAGCATTCAAGTTATGTTTAGCCGCTACATTGTTAAACTGCCTAGGGCTGTACTGACCTGAAGTTTGAGGTGCTGGTACACCATGTTGTTTATGAAGTTCTGCTTCTGAAGAACCTCGAGCACGGCCTTCATGTTTATCAGGTTTTTGTTGCTTAGCTATGGATTTTTCAATCAAGTCCTTTCTTCCACTGATAATGGAAGGTTTATCCTTGTCTCTCTCTGGAGAGGACTTTTTTCTCATGTGAGAGTGTACTTCTGACTTAGCACTATTGCTCTGCCCATTGACAATATGATTTGAGATGAGAGGCTGTGGCTCTGGTGGCATCTGCCCCAGTGGCCTCTTCGGAATTTCATCCTCTTTACCTACAAAAACAATAAATAGAGAAAAAAAATGAACACCTGGTTCGCAAACATCAGCAACAATAAAAGGTAAAAATGTCAAAACTTTACAGATACAAATACATCTCAACATTAACATATACTCTTCATGCAAGTGAATATCAATCGTTGCAGAGAAAAAACGCACCAAAAAAAAATTATAAACATGGCATCATGGTGCAATAAACACCTAGCTGGAGTACAGCACTGACATAGAAAGCATACACTAAAACTTTGAATGATTTTCATGATACACAAATTAGACCATTCTTTTTTTTTTTTTTTTGATACAATTCAATTTTCTATTGGTTACATTAAGTATTAAGTACACAGCAGTTGCCAGAAAAACTGAATCAAACCCAAAACAGATTGACAGATACGAATTTACAAAATGATAAATGTACAGTGGGGTAAAAAAAAAAAAAAGTGGGTAAAGAAACAAACTGAAATCCACAATTTTAATTATACTCCAATACAGTGAGTGCATGTATGTGTGTATGTAATGTGGCAGAGTAGGGGAGAAAAGGTGTAGCCCAGGGGTTTATGCAGGACTACACCCCCCAGAATGCCATGGGGTTAGAATTAGGACACACCCTACATAAAAGCAGGTCAAATGTTTGTAGAGAGGTCTGTGTTAAAATTGAGTTTAGAACCTAAAAAGTTTAGTTAGCGCTCCAACTTGGGAGTTAGGCTTTTGTTTTGTTCCAGTGTTTTGTTTATTTGTATTTGTTAATAAAAGTGCTAAACGAGCAGTTCTGGTGTCTGGGTCAAATATTTCAAGGGCTGGGGCACTTTACCACTGTATGCATGTATTCTTAATATATAAAAAAAGTGAAACAAGATGCAGGATATACTAATCAAATTAAGAATGTTTAAAGTCACAAGCACAACATTTAAGACATACGTGATGCATGCATGGTGCTGGCTGAGGTACTGTAACCAAAGTTTAGGACATTTTTTTAACTTAGATTTCAAAAGGAATGATTAATTTTAATGGGGCTTTTATGTTTTCCCACAAACAAACAAAAAAAAATAGTATACATTAAAAAAGGCACAGCTTGGGTTGCAAAGGCAAAATAGGAATCGTGTGGACATATGTAGGCTAGTTCTGCAGATAGTGAGCCATTTCAATTGAAGGTCATGGTCAGAGCACGACATACTGCAAAGTGACAAGCGTGCAGTTCCTCTCAAACAAAATTTGCGCACACTTTACATCAATACATAGTGCAGAGAAATTACACCTAGAAATCCACCCAGACACTAACTATACAAAACTCTCCTGCAGTAACAAAGCAGTTCCAGGCTCTGCTTTTTTTTCGATGTTGCTAGAATAGTTCTGCACTGTCTATGGTAATCCTAGGATCACTCTCACGACCTATATTGAACTATTTATTATTGCTATTTTTGGGGAGAGCAGTGAAATAAAGGAATGCCTAGATAGTAAATGTGCAATGTCCAAGCTGGCAGCAACAAATAGGCCAAATGAATGATGCAAACATGTAAAATCATACAACTACTGCCCACCAGCTGTTGTTGTACGTGGGGGTGTGACTTCCAGGCAGAGTAAGACTTTTGTAGGCTGGCAATGAATCAGGAAAGGAAGAAAATGAAAACAGAGTAAAGCAATTTAACAAAAGGTGGTATTTGACTTTAGCAGGTGATGAGGGCTTGTGTTAGGTGACTCATACATCTTATTTACACATTTTATAGAATAGCAGTCAACAACATTATATGCATCCTTTAAAGCTAAATGTTGGCTTTTTAACAGACATTAGAATATGCAACAACGTGTTACTGAATACGGTTTGGAAACTGTCTGTATTCTTCACCATAAAACGCTAGCAGGACCATCCACTTTACTTATCTTAGAAGTACAGTAACGTTTACTCCCCAATATGTGAGTAACTTCCACATACAGTATGCTATAGCAGAGACTACCAATAAAAAATATAATGATGTTGCATCTTTTATTGGATCACAACAATTCTTCACAAAATATCAGTCAAACCTCTGAAGATGTAACCTAGAACTGAGGTCCAGTAAGATTAAAATTAAAAGCATATTTAAGAAATTTGACTGTTAAATATCTTGTTTTGAAACAAAAAAAGCTAGAAAACTAATACACCATGCTCTGTAAAACCATTTGTGTTTAATTAGGCATCTCTCAGCAAATTAAAATACAACTGTGTATAAGGACAAACACTGGTACCATGTACTGGAGTTATGGCAAGATACTTCCTGGATTTATTTGTAGATAACTTTGTCATCACCCTTTCAGAATGCATAAATTAGCAAAGTTGTACAACTGAGAAGAATAATTCTAAATTGCATTTGTTCAGAAACCAGCTGGCAAATTAAATCTATTTATTTTATGGACCCCATCTGCTTTTTTTTATATTTATTTATTTTTCCACCCGTGAAGGACAGGACTGACGTTCCTACACAATGTTTCAGAATTGATTAGGCTTGATAAAAAGATACCAGAGCTGTTTCATAGCCTGCAAGTGAATCCACAAACTGAGTTACATAAATCTCCAGCTTAGCTCTTCCTAGCTTATAGCATAAACATGCATGATTTTTCCACTGACCTACATTGTAACTGAGGGTCTAATTTTTTTCTCTGATTGCAAAGGCAGATAACAATGTAGTTCTGAGTGATCTGATATAATCTTGCTGGACTGGATCCAGAATTGATCTGCTCCACATGGAAAGAAAGGACAGTACCATCGGCTACTTATGTTTTCTGAATTTAGTTGCGCTTCCTTGTGTGTCAATTTTAAAATGTATACAGTTGTTGCAGTAACTGTCAGTAGATTACAATGAAATGCAATCCACATTATGAATTAGTAATTTAGCATCCAAAGCGACTTCGAGACTAGAGGGTGAACTATGCATCACAACTGCTGCTGCCGAGTCACTTACAATAGGACCTCGGTTTTACGTCTCAGTTTTAAGTGACTTGCTCAGGGTCACACACAGTGAGTCAGTGGCAGAGCTGGGAAACTCCTGGTAACACTAAACACTGGACTACCAAGCCTCGTAACATAACTTTTTCTACAGGAGTCAGCAGTATCTAGTAGCAAAAACACATGTAGAGTTACTGTTTTATGTAGGAGTGTCTGTTCAGACTTGAAAGTAAAAAAATAAATAAAAAAGTATCTCAGTAGAACTATAGTACAAACACACAAAAAGGCTATTTCTTACCTGGTGGTGGCAGTTCTAACTTTGACCGTTTTAGCTCTGACATGAAGTTCTGAAGCTGATCTATCACAAAGTCATCATCAAAAAAAAAATCTTTGGACAGTGTTTCCTGAAGGAACTCCACTAGCTCTTCCATTGACAGCTTCATCAGGTGCTCTTAAGAGAAAAACACAATCGATGAAATGAAAGCTTGTATTTTTTCTCCTTTTTTTTGCCAAAGGAACAAGTAAATTTAAAAGGTAAGGAATTACTGTCTACCACCACAATTGGTTGCAAATTACTGGTATTGTATCTAACAAAATAAGTCCAATTGCCTTTACAGATACATTTTACAAGTAGAGCCTGATAACCTGGTATATATAGCATAGTTAAATTAAAATAAATCCCTACTTCATTTTATTACTGGTCTGATTAAAATGCATTTTATATTTGGTAACAATCTTACTTTTGTGGAGTTTAAGGATAGTGTAAGACATAGCTGTAAGGATTTTCTCTCCTTCTAGTATGTAGATATCCCATATCCTTAGAGTTAAAGTAAAGGGAGTCTGTAAGACAGAAAACCTGATAAAACAACAACAACAATAATGTTCTATGATTTAGTTACAGTAATCACATTTTGTATAATATGTACCAAAGCTATCCTGCTCATAAGACAATCCAGTATCAGCAATCAGTTTTCACTTGATTTCCAAATGCATTTGCTAAAAAAAGATTGTAAAACCAGAGTTTAGAACATTTTATTTTTAATATCACAAAATCTATGCCTTAATTCATGCATTCCATACACACACTCACTTTTGTGAATACAGTATTTGTGTGTGCGCTTTACAGAAGTCACTTAACCACTCTGCTTAATTCCCCATTTTCTGTGAGGAACTCACAGGTCTCAGAGATGTGGCAAAATAAGTAGTTGTAATAACCAAACCTAGCCTTGTTGTGGGGAAGACAGACTAGAATTAAAATGAATTCCCCAAGCCACCCACCACTATATTCAAGAAGGACTGAACAGTACATTTTGCTAGCACATTTCCAGTACTGACTCACTTACAATAAACCCCTGAGATGCGCCATACAGGATTCTACATAGTTACATTTTTTTATTTTAAATAGAAAAAAAAAAAAAAAAAAAAAAAAACAGAAAACCTACTCTATCAAGGAAACACTGAAAGAACCATTTCATGGTGTAAAGGTTGGTGAAAACTTCTTGGTTGTCCTGTGAAAATAAGCACAGTGAAATGCAGAAAACCTGCTTCTGCCCCTGCACTTATGAGAAAACAACAACAAAAAACTGCAGATAACAGGCATCTATAGGGTTAAAATGTTAACTACAGAACACAAACACTAGCAGGCTACAAGAAGCAAGCCCTTAGAGGGATTAAACATTTTATTGATTCCTGATGTTCCTTTATCTTGTTTTGTATATAAATAGGTTTGTGAGCTTCAATGTAACTCCATTTTTATTTTGTATTCCATGATAAGGCAGGAATTAGTAAATTGTGCTTTGCCAGTTTACTTAAATGCAAATCAGATTACATAAAAGTTTGTTGGTTTGATGGCACTTACTGTACCACACATTCACTGTAACACTGAACTTACACACCACCTAGTTAAGGTGTAAGTAGCACATACATAGTCTTTTCAGTGGCAGTGTCTCTGTGCAAAACACATGATTCAGACTCTTACCAAGTGTTGCTTAAGTTTAGGCATCATCTTCTTCAAAATCCTGTCATGGTGTTCTTGAAACCTCAGGAGCTTTGGAAATCCAGGAACAAAAAACCCTGAATTTGGACATTTCTTTTTAGTTAGGTATCATAAAAATCTAAATGCCATTTAAGATTATGACAGATCCCTTTTTTTCATAAATACAGTACTAAAAAATGAAATGTTCCTATATTTAATTTTATTACAATACAGTATGTGCTATAGAAAAATAAAATCCAACAGTTTTGAAACATGTGTCATTTGACTTGACAGCTTTTGGAAAATAAAATAAAATAAATAAATTCTAGTGGTAATAGAAAGCATATTGGGATACAGTCAGAGATAAAAGCGAATTCCATTGAGGATTATGGCATTATCAGATATAATGGATGCTTATGACATCACAAAAGATTAAAGTATGAGATAATTAACTTCTGTATTGTACTGGATCATCATTTTCCTTTGTGATTATCCAGGCTATCCACAACTTTACTGTTTTCCAAACAGCCCCCTATTGACCATTCATGTGAAATTTAATTACTGCTTTCCGTACAGAACTGTAAATATTAAAAATATAAAAATGTTTCCGGAGGTTTCCTTGTTGGGATTGTCAATTACCTAAACAAAATGATTTTACAAACACCCTCTTGACCCAATTAGACCCCATTCACACTACTGTGCTGGCCCAGGGCAACCCTGTTCACATTTGCAGAGCTACCGGGATATACAGTAATCCTTGATTTGTAGCAGATGTTTCTTATTAACATATATTTTTGATATTAAAAAAACATTTAGACGTAATGTTATGGTGTGACGGTCCAAGCTTATCCCCACCCACAATGACATTATTCTCTCAAGAACACGGGAAACAGCAACTTGCTAGTGTTGACAGGTACAAATTTTTATTTTCGTAACAAATACTTCAGACTGCAAATGACTACCATTACTGACATTCACAAGACAAGCTCACAGCTGCCCACCTAATACTAGTACGACTGCTCCCTCCTAAGGAAAGACACAGCATTAAATACATTACACATGCTTCTTCTCATTTATACATATTTGTTTAACCTGCATGATCACTGTCTTTGTTTACAAACACGACCATTAAACTATTCTGTTGTTTATTTGTTATTATTAGCATTGTCTTTATTATTCTCTAGTCCCTAAACATTACCAGTAAAGACACTGTACTCAACAACATGCATGATACATAATAAACCACGGCTCTATCGCCAGCAGAATAACATTAACACTAATAATCACAATAACAGGCATTGAAATATTACAGTGCGGGTCTCGCCCTCACATGGTGCATCAACGACCTTAATATTTGTGGATGAGAACAGTACTTTGTGTGTATGTAAAAGCAAGCAACTAAAGAAATATCTGCATTTTAATGTAAAGATGCACGCTTCTGTAGCTATGTATAATGATGAGTGCAAATTAAACAATGGCAGCTGAATATGCCAAGTCGCCAGCATTACTGATCATTATTGAGAGCCACAATCCTGCAGTTTTTATATGTAATGCTTAGTTACTACACAGGAAGAAAAGGTAATTGTAACAAGTTAAGCATAATTATAAATGCACTGCAGCTCATATATCATGTAAAAGAAACAACCTGAACGTTAACCCTCTAGATTTAAAAAAATAATAATAATAACAACATTTTTATAAATTAAAGTTGTATAGTGTAGAAAATTACCATTCAATATTGATCCACTGCCGTTTTGGCTCGCAGAGCATTCAGCTTTCTATTTACCCTTCGTGCATGCAAGAGTATGGGAGCGTCTACTGAGCTATGCAACCACATTGGTCATGTGATTCGAAAAGGCTGGCCCTAGTCTGCTTTGCATACATATGTAAAGGCTGGCCCTGGTCATTCACACACAGATTGAGTTTATACATAGGCTATACAGCGTAGTAGCTTTCTCTAGTGGTTTGGATATATTTTAACATAATACATTAACTGTCTCTACTCACTTTAACTATAAAATACCTGTCTACTCATGTCATGCCACCAGATGAAAGGGAACATTTGTGCTTTCATAGAGATGATGTACCAGTTTTGTTGCTGTTGTACACAAAAACATAATGAAAGCAATGAATCTAGTCACATGTTTTACCTCTCAAATTGCTAAATGATATAAACCCTGTGCCATCTTTTATTTCACCTTGTCCACAGACATTTTTAATATCACAAAGCAGACGTGAAAACGATCTTGCGACATATCAAACAATACAAATAGAAAACACTGCTTAGTCAGCCGACTCCTCCTTAATCACCTCCTGCTTTAGTGCAGGAAATACCAGTACATTTACCTTCTACTATGTTATTTGGGAAACAGTTAAAAATGAGTACGTTGAAAGGACAGAACTTTTTTGCAAATTACATTTTCTTGACTTGCATCTCAACCGCAAACTGCGAAAAAGTTCACATTCCAAAGCAAATGCCAAAGCATTTTAAAAGGAACCATTTTCTCAAATCGATTAGAGGTTAAGTGTCAGCTTTACGACAGCACTAAAATCAGCACTGGTTGCAATTTCACAAGTTGACTAAGTGAAGTGGAAGTTCAAAACACTTACCGTGCATTACATGTTTTTGACCAGACAGAAGTTTCACAAGGGCCCAGAAGGCATCCTCTTCATTCATATAGATGAGCAGCAAAGCTGTGATTTGGCTCATTCCCTGGCAATATCCCACTTCCTATATTGCAAACAGGGAGAGAATATTAATTCTAATAATAAATATCAAATAAACCTTCACATGCAGTTCAAAATACAGTGAAACCTGGATAAACCAGTTGCAAAAGGCACTGAACAGGTTTACTTAAAAAGGTAAAATAAATAAAGTGTCATTCCCTCACCGTTATCATTCATGGCATTTGTGTTTTTTTTAATTCTTGTTTTGTTTCTGATCACATCCTTGAAAAACTTATTTAAAAAAAAAAAAGTTTGAACTCTGCATGGTTCATAGCAATAAGTTTCCTATTAAAAGACCATTACAAGATTATTCAGTCAGTTACCAACAAGGACTTTTTACATCAGACTAAACGTAAGACAGATTTGATGATTTTGATAATTAGCCTCATCTACACCTCTGTGTGCTTCCCTGCTGACAACTGCAAAAGTGATGCACTAGTTGATAGCAAATAGCTGCTACAGGGAAGAAACTAGAAGCCTCTTTCAGTGACCTTGAGAGAAAATATTGCTATGAATCATGCTGAGCTCAAACCTTTTAAAAATATGTTTCAAGGATTAAAGAAAAACAGAAATAAAACAAGCTTTAGAAACCAAATAACAAATGGTACAGGGGTAAGAAATATTTAAATTTGTAGACCTCATTTATTCTATATTGCTTGTTATTTAAAGGTGCCTTTGTAACATGTTGTCAAAAAAGTTAATTCTAGGTAACGATACATTTTGCAAGTGAGTTAAGGGTGACCATATTGTGCTGTAAAATTATTATTTAACATTATTTCTACATGCAACAATACTTATAGAATATTTTGCTAAAGCACATTTTTGTACCACGGACAAATGTGCAAGTGACCTAGTAAGGATTTAAAGATGAAGTTGTTCCCTTTTTTTTTCTTTTAATACATTTGGTCCTTGTTTTATCATGAACTGTATGCAATACTTTAGACTTATTCAACATTTTCAAAATTCTGGTTACAATATTGCAAGTACCCACCTGGGTCTAAATCAATACCTTCAAACCTAAAATTTGTTAAGCCAGACCAGAAAGTATGTTATTAGTACTATGAAGTGTTTTTAGATAGCAATCACAAGAACCCACCCACACAAACAAAAACATAATTAACTACATCAATGGAACGTACGTGCTGGGATAGATGTGGAGCCTTTCATTGGCAGCAACCCAAAGATTATTTTGGCTGAGAAAAACATATCTTTTTTTTATTTAAATTTCTCCATAAAAAAACAGTAGGCTTTTAAAGTCTTAATAAATCATAGTCATTAAATATTTAAAGATAATACAGGATTACCAGATGCTCTAACATGTCACTTACTGTGTTATACATGGAATATGCAGTTAAAACATGGAATAACGCTTGTTGCCTGTGAAGAAAGGAATGGAAATTAAGTAGCTGTATAAAAGTCAACATCTGACGCAAAAAAAACCCCAAAAAAGTGTCAAACAGTAAAGTTTTAAATATATTTTCAATTAAGGTTTGCTGACCAACAATAGCTCCCACCTAATGTCTTCAAACAAAAAATATGAAGATAACAATCACTACGGCAACAACCTTGCTGCGTTATTTCTATTTTAGGGCCTTGCTATGTTGCAACATTGTGTGTATCAAGTGTTATTCCTCTCTGAAAATGTACTTCAAAAAGTGTTGCTACTCAGAATAGTAGTACATACCAGTTCAGTATAATAAAAATATTTAAATACAGTATGAGTGGTATTTTACACCAGCCCTCCTAAAAAAAAAAAAAAGTGTTTTTGTACACACACACACATATATATATATACACACACACACGAGTAATCCCTCACCAACCGTGTATTTGCCAACCGCGGAATTCATGTATACACGGTTTTCCTTTTGTATACCAAATTGGCCAACCCTGGCATCTGTGTATATGCGGTTTTGCATGGAAACATACGACACATCTGCATCTGCTTCCATGGCATCTTGTGTATTCTTCCGTGATCCCATGTCGCAAGCATCTCCCCCTACCAGTACCAGAATCACCTCTCGCGCTGTCTCGTGTACTAGTCATAGTAGTATGTGCATGCGGTCTCGTTGCTCCATGTTAACTTAGCGTAATTGTCATCAGTCAACAACACCCTGGCCTTCAACTCTAAGGATTTTAGGTAAATAAAACATTACTTTTTATTATGTTATAATTTTATTACTTTTTACATGTTACATTACCCAGTATGTTTTAGTATTTGCACTGGTTTTATGTTACTGTGTTTTTCATTTGTGTTTAGTGAAGGAAAATGCAACTTGGATAGGCTTTGATAAATGTAACTGCTGCCGTGGAGAACCTAACCCCCTATTTTCCCATAAGCTCTAGTATTTACCAACTGCGGTTTTGCCAACCACGGGGGTTTTCTAGATCGTAAACCCTGCGGTTGGCGAGGGATTACTGTATATATATATATATATATATATATATATATATATATATATATATATATATATATAATATAATTATTTATAAAATGTAAATAAATAAACCAGACAAGACAACTTACTTTACATCATATCTATCCCTGAACATTATATGGTCCCTGTACGTACGGTTCACATCGAGATCAATCTGCCTGATATCTGGTGAAAGCACTCTTGCCCTCTGTTTTAGTTTCTAAAAACAAAACAAAAAAAACAAAAACAAAATAGAAGTATTAGGCAGATACAATACTGGCTGCATAGCTGATGACATCCAACGAGGTAAAGCAATCCTAAGAGTTAAACACACCAAGACTATTTTCTCATTTAGATACAAGTAATTCATATTACGCTGACGTTTATATTCACATTAATTCACTGATAACTTGTAGACACTATGGCTTCAGACTTATGCTACTGTATGACTTGTATGTTTCATGATTGACTTACCTCGTAAAAACCTTTCTTCTCAGCTTTAATTTTTGGTATATCAAGAAGCAAACCCCATATCTCTCCTCGAAGCTGAATTGGGATTCCCTTATATATTCTTCTCATAAGCTGAAAAAAGAAAATTAGATGTATAGAGGATACACCATGAATGTAAGTGTACTGTAATTATTATACATGCCCCTGCTTGTTGTTTGTAATTTTAACACAATCACTACTGTTTTGATATTTTTAAAAGCAGATGGGGAATAAACCCCAAAAATACCCTCAGTGGTGTTTAAGACAAGAGTTTATAACATCTTGTGTTTGCATCCACTTTAGCGATTACTTCAGCAACAATACTGATACACTGATTTATTATGATCCATTAAATGTCATTTTTCATTTAACTCAATGACTGATAATCTATTCTACAGTCTGGTGTCAATAACTTTCACTTTGTACTACAATGTACAAAGTTTAAAAAACCAAATCAAGTGTTAAAGTTCAACAGATGCAGTTTCTTATCTCCAAGTTAATCGTCCACAAAAAAGCATTACTGCAATTTGGCATTTATAATAAAGGTCTTGGTGGGGTTTTATGAACTTAAACCGTTTTTCCACGAATGCCTTTGATATTCCAGGTGACACCACCCAACTTTGTCAGTAACATTTAGAAAACGAGAAAAAATATAATTCGCATACTGATGTCTACTTCTACAGTGTGATTATAACGCAGTGGTGATCCACTGAATAGCAGATTGTGTCATGAAAAAATATTTTGTAAAATTGGTATGGCTTACAGATGTTCTTATCTCCACATTTAAAAAAAAAAAAAAAAAAAAAAGAATGAAAAAAATCAAATCCAGCAATTATGCTAATTCCACTGATGTGGAAAAGGGAAATATCCTTTCAATGAAACTAAACAGATAATACCAACTTGCTGAAATAGCATTGCTGCTGTCACAATGATGACATTCCTTTGGTGTGCAATTAAAATAAACTGATTAGAAAAGATATACTGTTAGTTAATTAGTGAACTGAAAAAGAAACAATGCACGACATTTGTATTCCATGTCTAAGGGGCAGCTAGCAACAGTAATTTTTACAGATTTGCATTATAACCACAAGGCATTTCAACAACGTGCATTCACTGTGGGTATAACAACTGTTAGGTATACTGACTATGAAATACAACTCTGAATACATTGTACAGTGATTAACACTTCTCATGAGACATTACTGCTTAATAACAATGACATCACAGTAACAATGTTGAATGCTTAGATAAGAAAAATAAGCAAAGAGCATATAGCCTTGACTTGTATATTGCAAAAATAATTAACTGATACAAGGAGAAAAGGAAACACTATATATTATGTTTACTGTTTTGTTTAGTTTTTCATGAATGCAAAGCCTACTTTGTTTTCTACATTAGGAGGTTCAGAAAGGAAAAGTCAGTACCCATTTTTCACCAACACAACTTCAGAAATAAAGCAATTGCCACACATCAGTGAGCTGACAATGTTTAAAATGTGAAGAGCAGAATGAGAAATAGGTGTCTGAAACCCTACTTGACACATTTTAGAGATGTACTGTACAAGTGCAGAAAAAAAGTTTCAATGCACACTTACTGGTGGGAAAAGGAGACTCAGTTACCTTTTCACTGTTCTTGTATTTATCCCAGCTCTTCATCATTTTCAACCATTTTGTAGTTCTCTCAACTTCTTGAAGTTTTTGCTGCCAACAACAAAAAAAAGAGTTTAGTAAATGCATCTAAATATTAAAATTGCCAATTAAATGAGTCACTCACCATTTTCCCATTAATTAACATTTGACTCAACAAAAATATTCAGGAACTTTTGCATATAGTACAAAAAAAAAGAAATCACACAAAATCTCTACATGCCTGTATAAACAGTTATATGACCAAGTGTACCTTTTTTTTAATTATTTGAAGTGGATATTAAGGTCACCGATGTAATTATTATTTCAATTCAAAAGTAATGTGTACTTACAGCTTTAAAACAAGTATGATTAATTAGGTGCTTACACAAAATGTTGGCCTTAAGCTGACCTTAAGCTCTCATCAACCATTTTCAATTATCTGGAAACATAAATCACTGTTGGTTTAACTCTCATCTGCTCTGCTATGCTGTACCGTCAACAGGAGTGGAAGGGTGTTAGCAATAATTAGCACAATCATTGCAAGGTATGCAATAATGTGCATGGTTTTGTGATATTTTAGTTTCTTATAACAAGCTTTTATTTCCTTGTGTTAAATTTAAGCACAGAAGTAAAACCGTACGGAGCAATATCTACATATACAGTAGGAGTGGTCACTGTAGTCGTTTTTATTTACCTTCTCTTCCACTGAATCATATGACGGAAGCTCATTCGCTCTGTTAAAGAAAGAAGCAGCTGTATGAGCCTGTAAAAACAACCGAGGTAAACACAAATATGGAACTCCCTTTCCTTTTTATTTATTTATCAAATCACACACTACCCCCTGTGGTTATCTTTGGGGCATCCCAACATAATAAATATAACTTGGTTCATTTGACCCTTTGGGACCTCAAGGACTACCTGTTTAGCATACATTTCGTTCACATGAGTCATAGTGTTACACATGCAGTGAATTCAAATAAACAGAATGAATAAATACACACACAAATACATGGTTAAAAAAGGAAAGCTATCCAATTCACTAGATAGCACAAGAATAAAAATGTTTCAATTGTTTTTAGTATGCACCAGTTTAGTTGCTTATCATATTGTTGGGAACGTACCAAATAATTTTAAAGCCAGCTATTCTAGAGAGATTCAGATTATTTGGCGTTTGTTATTTGTGAACAACAATAATGTTAATTTTCAGATCAACAATCTTGAATTGGACTTTTTTAAATCAATAATGACATTTCAAAACCTTTGATATTTGGTGCTGTATTACAGTAATACTAAAAGCCACTTTGTAGTATAGCCGTTCTTATTGACATCTTTGTATATAGCAAGGGAATTCAGCCCCCAGTCTTAAACAGGAAATAACTGACTAGTTACTATAAGCACCAGAATAACTAATTAAAATAGTTTCGTGCTACAGCTGCTTCTCAATTGAGCAGCCTGAATGCTCCCCAACACTACATGCTCTGAACACAATCTGATTAAATCTGTCTGGCTTTCATAGGTAATCTCAGCTGCCTGCACCTCTGAAGCCTGATTGCTTTACCATTCAAGTAGCAGTCCTAAATATTTGCTGTAGCATATCTATTTGTCAAATTGTATTTAAAAAACAAACAAAAAAAAAACAAAACAAAAACACAAACACAACATCGGTTAGGTCCACAGACTGCTACTGGCACTAATCTTGGACTTTCTAATGTTACCTTAGTCCAAAATGAGTATTAATTGGACTTGTAATATTTAGATTAAAAAAAAAAAAAAATTTTTTATAAAATAAATATTAATTATAATATAATATATATATATATTATATATATATATATCTAATAGATATATCTATATATCTCTATGAGATATATATATAATATATATATCTATATATATATTATATCTATACTTTCTCTTGTGAACAGTCTTTCTCCATTCACTGTTTTGAACTGACTTTACTGTTGACAGATCTGAGGTATGTAATCATTAGGGGCATGACCAGTGAGGCTGGTGATGTGAACCATGCCCATATTGAAAAAGTACAAATGAAACACAGCTGAGGTCATGAATGGGAATTGTCTCACTCCAACTGGCTGAAAGCTCATCCGCAGTATTGTCATGATGTTGACAATTACAGACACATGTAACGCCAAGAAATAAGTATTGACGAAATTGTCACAAAATTAAAATCAGATATTATAAACAGTCACTACAGCACACTATTGATTAGTATTGTGTAGAATAACTGGGTTGTGTTTCAGCTGTTCACAAATTAAGGTGGTTAGCAACTGCAACCTTAGATGTATTATATTTATATTATACAAACATTTGATCTATTACAGTATTATTCAAAATATAAGACCCACAGCCATTGTTTTATATAATAATTAAAGTTATATTACACATTTGACCAGCTAATTAACTTGGAGTAGTTAGAAGACCATAAGGAAAGCAGAAAGCATAGAACTCTCGCACAGGGAGCCATACCATGATTTTGTTACTAAACTGATTCATAGTCAGTTCCAATTATAACAGGCCACACTGTCTATATGTGGTAATTAAAACATTTTATCTGACAAAAATACATCCATTCATGACTCTATTTAAAAGGTATACTTGTGAATTTCATCTTGTTCTAATACCAAATTTATACTGCAAAGGTTTCCATTTGCAGGCTATAATCCAATGGGATTTTAAACAAAAGTCAAAGATTGACATGACATAAAATAAATATGTCCAATTTCCATTTGAATATGGATGCTCATTGGGTAGCTTCCTCAATCACAGCAATACAGAGACCAATTTCTTCTAGCCTGCAACCCAAACTGACAGACTCGCATTTAAACCTGCTCTGTCTTCTGCCAATGTTAACAGACAGTAGTGACGTGAAACGGCTTTCGACACAATCCTTTTGGCTGAAGGAAAGAGGCCTTCAATGGTTTCGTGCTCATTTTATAACAGTGGTGTAAGGTTGCTTTCATAAATAAAACTTGACAAATCTTACTGTAAAAATCCAAATCTGTCTGTGACTTTGTAGAGATGGTAGTTGGCATCCTCCCAGGGTTCCACAGTTGCTCCATCTTTTCCCTGAAAAAAAAATCAATTGAAGCATATTATAGATAGATAGATAGACAGATAGATAGATAGATAGATAGATACAGATAGATAATGCACATATTAATTCTTCTATGTTACTAGTATGCTATTTTTAATTTTTTCTTTTTTTTTTTTTTTTTTTTTTTTTTTTTTTTACCAAATACAGACGATGATGACAACTGATATGTGAAGTATTTGACAGATTCCCGTGCCTCACGAATTCCATTAATCAGTTGTCTTTCACTGTTATTTTTGCTGGCAATCCCAAAGAGAGCATTAAGCTTAAATTCTGGAGGAATTTAAAATCAGTTTGCTTTTCATTTTTTATAGAATGGTACAAAATGCATCTTATTTCAATAAAGTTTTACAGTGTGTCATACCTAATATATATATATATATATATATATATATATATATATATATATATATATATATATATATATATATATATATATATATAGTTATATAAGTAAGTAAAGTTTAAGAGTTAAAAAGCACAGGCTTGCCTATAGCATCTAATTCAGGTATTTAAATCAAGTTTAGATGCAAACAAATTGTTTAGTCAAACATTTTTTCCTTATTCACGTCAAACCACAAAACCTCCAAAAAACAAAAAGACCCATGTATAGATAAGCAGCAATGACTTCTTGCAAATCCAGCTGTCCAATTTACTTCCAACTAAAATGAATAATGAATTACTGCAATGGATTAAAATGATGAAACAAAGTATTTACAATACATAAAATAAGGAATTGTTTATTGAATGGTCAGGAAGCAGCTACTGTACCTGCTATACTGAAGAAAACTAGCAGCACCAAGTAAAGAATGCTCTGCAGACCACAGACAAAATTCCACAGCAATTAAAGGAATGAGATTACATCTGCCGACATTGGTTGAGTTTTTCAATCCAAGGTTTTAAAAATCTGTAGCTAGCTGAGACACAGCCAGACAGGTCTAACAGAGAACGATAGCATCACTACAAACAGATATCTACACAGTAGTGTGCTACTGCTGCTAGATCTCAGATTCATACCTAGGAAACCATCTGGCCAGGTTTGGTTTTTTTTTCTAAGCAGAGTGCAACACACAGCACAAAGCTGAAAACACTGCATTGTGAACACTGTAAAATTACAGGATTATCCAAAACAACAAAATGAAGGGCTCAGAAAGTTTCAGATTTTTGCACATCAGCGTAATAATGACAGCACATTAAATTAATTTGCAGTACCCAACTAATGTTCCTTAAGATTAACTGTTTTGTTGTTTTTTTTTTTTTTTTTTTTTGTACCACAATAAAAACGACCTTCTTCAGAAACTCTTTACAGAATATCTGAAAGAATTTGGAATACCACATATGAAGCTTGTAATATAATACACAGCAAAAATAAACCATGGCAAAGAAACAAAGAGACAACGGTTAGTATAGTACTGTAAAACATTTGACTGAAATGTTTTAATCCAAGGGCAGTCTCTCTGTAATGTTACTTAGCGCTCAGTTAGTAAATCCAAAATGATTCAAATACACTTCAGATACTTGGTATCACTTTCCAGACTGAGAATAACACACACTATAATAACTCTCCCAATGTCCAATTTTACAAGTTTACACCTTCCTATACTGTACAGTACTATATATCCCGTTCTATTTAAGTCACAGGAAATATCAGTCATAATACATAAAACGAATGAGTAACAGGAAAAAAGCCAATAGATTAGGACTAATCAGTTTCAAAGCAATGTGAAAATGGACTGAAACCAGACTTCTTCCTTGCTTCAACAGCAGCAATAAAAGGAGCACTGACTGTACATATTTTTAGAAAGATGAGAATTCCAATCTTTGTTATCTTTATCATTTTTTTCAGTGAATTGTATTCACAGATATATTTAACAAAATAAAAGCATTCCTAAGGGCATAATGACGTATCAAACTGAATAGTTTCGAAAGGTATTGACCCTTACCTTGTCGTATTTGGATACTATTTCATCTCTTTCCTGGGCAAGCTTAATCGCAGCATTCTGTTCTGCATCGGAATCTGTAGGATTTGCAGAAACGGGAGAAGTTAGCTTCACCATTCTTCATTTATTCTTCACGTCAGCATGGTTACCTCCAATAGTTTCATACTGTATGAAGTAAGCTTCCAGTGCTTAGGTAAGCAACTTCCTCTTGCACATGGCCATGTCTGTACACAATGACTCAAGCACGCAGCCTCTCCCAGTCTCTATACAGCTTGGAAACAAAAACACTCATTCCACTATGAAAAAGGGAACAAAAAGGTATTGCACTTGCAAATAAAAAGTGAAAATAAATGCAATTGTGTGACGCAATGACTTCTTTCACACTGAGACAGTATACAGGGGACTGTACTATACTGCTACTCAGTTTTCTTAACATGATAAATGCATTTGTATTTCTTTAACATTACATTTTATTTATTTGATGGATCAAAAAAAATATATATATTCTGAACTATTTAAATAATTAGTACAGTCCATCAGACAAAGCATTGTAAATGTGCTGACTGCTCTTCTTTATGCAGGCTTTTTCAATCCCACATCCCATCAGCTGGAGTATGATTTAGTATTAATTATCACTGAAAGCATCTTTTAAAAAAAGCTCCAACACAGCTACTGTAACTATGTGGGGCTTGCAATTCTGACTGCTTACTGTAAATCAGGGCACTGGGAATTGAAATGTCAGTTCTTACCTATCTTTATAGCCTACAGTTTGCCTTCACAAATGGATCAGCACAAAAGGTTAAAGGCCTGCTACAATAATACTGTTGCTTAGACAAGTTTTACAGCATTTTCTAACACAAGATGTATGAATGTGCATGAATACCAATCCCAAGCTTTAAATCACTTTGAATTTTACACAGACCTTAAAAAAAAAAATAAAAAAAATAATGAGGGGCTAGATTTATTGAACATTTCAGCAGCAAAGTGAATGGAAGTGCTTGCAATAGTATTTCATGTTTAGAATTTTATATTAAAAAAGCATGCTTCAAATCAATTCTGTGGCGTTTCATAATGAAAACAAAACAACAACAAAAAAACACTGAATCCTGTATGGCAGGAACTGCCTTGGAAGCATAGTAGCTTTGTCTAGCAACTCAGCGGTAAGACAACAACCTTTTAGAAAAAAAAAAAAAAAGTTGATTGGATGTTGATTAAAACCTATAATACACTTCTCTACAGAGTGGAATTTTGAGAGGGCAAGCAAATAAAAAAAAAAAAAAAATGCAAATCTTCTGTGAAAAAAAACGTTGTTTATTACTAAAGTTCATGTGGAAAGGACTTTCGAAAGCTATATATATATATATAATATATATATATATCTATATATATATATATATATATATATATATATATATATATATATATATATATATATATATATACTGGAGGTGATATAGTGACCTCCATGTCATACCCTGTATACAGTACGGGATACTCCGATTCTGAGGTTAAGAATGGAAGTTTGTGTAAAAATTTGTAACATTGTAGTACCAGAAAAAAACAAACAAACAAACAAAAACAATAACACTGTAGCACAAATCTACAAACCGATATTAATACAGTATACTGGGACATTTTGCAATATTTCTGAAATATTAATATCAAACTACAAAAAACACTCAGTATAACTGTTTCATTTCCTCTGCAGGCCCAGTGGTGCAGATAAAGAACTCAATTAAAATCACAATTAACATAATTTCTTCCTTTCCCCTCCCTTCACTGTTCTTCACATATTATGCCAAAATGTTTGCACAGCACATTCGATCTGCAGCAGTCTTTTTCTTCCTTTTATGGTGTGGAGTTTCTTATTCCAGATAATAAACCATTTCCTTAATAACTCACAGAACTGAACATACCAGTTAGTTTTCCAGATTATTAGACTGCAGAACAATTTAATATTAAACATAATAAGCAGTATTTTTTTTTTTTTTACTAAATACATATTCAACAGGATAAAACTTTAGGTCTCTACAGTAAAGCGGGCGCAGTATTTAACTGCCAACCATAACAACTGCTAGTTTACAGAAGAAAAACACACTCTGAACATGTAAAAAGACAGATGTGTTAAAGTACATTAGTAGACCTGGGCACGTTAGAGTGTACTGTTGAAGCTGAACATATTCAGTTAAACTGTCCAGCGCCAAACCCAAATAGGAACAAAATCAGCTTAACAAAATAAAATCTTCTTACCCCTGTTTAAGCTTTCCTGGCGCTCCTCAAAGCGATTCTGAACTTTAGTCCGCATTGATAACAAACTTAACCCATTCCAAATTAAAAAAAGTGGCGATTCAGAAAACAAACTCTTAACTAATTCTCATCAGTGCTGACCCTCATGCCAGGGTTCTTATCAAACTGATGTGCTGAACAGTGAAAAACAAGATGTTTGAAGGAGGATGTACAAAGAAGATATTTGTTTACAGAAACAAGACCTTCAGACTACTCCCTGTCCAATCCTACACTCGACATTCCAGACCAATAATAAACAAGGCTCTATTGAAACAATTCCAAAAGATATGCTTCGAGTGATGATTCTGGTATACAAGAGCAGGCCTGAGCTTGGTGAATGTTTTTATTTGTTCCATTTTTTATTTATTTATTTTTCATGGAAACAGTACCTCAATAAGCAGAAGTCGCACAAAACAATTGCATTTTTTGGTTTGTCTGCAAATGATGGAAATAAAAGAAAATCACACATTCCCTTTCTCGCTTGAAAGCATCCGGGACACTGATAAGGTCAGGCTTCAGGTATTCCCTGTAAGCCCTCTTTGTTATAACTGTGATAGAACACGAAGTAGGTTGATAGAAAGCAACAGGGAAACTCGCACAATCTTGACTTGTACTCATCTGGTGCAGGTAATGTGATAATCCAGAGAATTTAAGTTATCATTGTGATATTAGATTTGTTTAGCTTTAAAAAGAAAGTCTCTCAAATGTATATAAAGAAATAGGTGAAATGCCACTCATTTTTGGCTGTGGTTTCGTAACTAATAACAAATAAAATGTCAGTTTGTCATGGAATTTAGAATGTAGTGGTGCGTAGTGTGTTATTCATTGTGAAGCGGCTCATTAGTATGCAAGCCGTGCTATACTCTACATATACGCACGGTCAAGTGATGCTGTTTAACCAATCAGAGGTGGTTCTTTTTCCATGCTGTGTTTTTTATTTATTTATATATTTCTGCTTGCACGCATGCAGATATTCGTTTTTGGTTTTTATTTTTGATGACAATGTCCCTTTAAGTTTGTTTTGAGCTGACAATTTCTTAATTAAACTGTTATAGAAGTGTTGATTGTAAAACAAACTCACACATGTGTTACACTGTTTTGTCACTATGGCCATTTGTACAGTGTAAATAAGTGTGTGCGTGTGTGGGGGGGGGTTTGACGAATACATACCCGAACTCATAAACGAGTAAAAATATGAATACTAATAGCATGGGCACAAATACAGATAATGGCTCTATGTACCATTCCTATATATATATTTTGCAGGGCTGTAACTACACACAGTTCCCACGAAAAGACTAATTTTACCTCCTACTCCTACTTTACCTTAAATGTAGTATTTTTCGGCCTTTGGACATGGCACACCTCCCACAGACTACAAAATGACCACACACCATGAATACCTAGTACCTACACAGGCAGGGCTCGTGCCCTAACTTTTTAAAATTAGGTTTGTATAAATTATTTAATTAACAGCTGTGAGGTGCTGCTGAATTTAACCCTGAAAAGAAAGACAAGCTCACAAAACAGGATATGCATTGTGATAATGCTTGTTAAAAAAAAAATTGAAAACAGGCTGTTAATGTAAACCTGCTGTGCATGGCAATTATTTGGCCTGATGCTGACTGCGACTCCTGATGAGCATTCTGTTTCAGTACACAATCTGTTTAACTAATGGTCTGGTGACATGTTCATTAAGCTTTCAAATTTAATTACAATATTTATTAGAAATGCTGTCCAAGTAAAAAAAAACTTAAAACATGCAGAATAAAAGATAAGATGCTACAGGGGTACCAAAATGTAGAATAAAATGTGTGTCTACGACTACTTGCAAAGTTAAAATTAACAATACGTAGGCCTAAGGGCTGGTACGTGGGATACAACTGTGAAAGAGCATTCAAATCGAAATCTCTCTCTCTCATAAAGATGGCATTTTTTTTTTGTTGTTGTTTTTTTTTTTTTTTTTAAGATGTTTGGAGTAGAGTTGTGTATGGAACACAAAATAATCATCAATTAGTAAGGTGTAATGTTACTGAACACATTAGCAGAAATGTAAATAAATATGAACTTTACATCAATGACGATTATAAACACCATGTCGAGAAAATGAAATTGAGTAGCAGTGGAGTAGAGACCTTGGCTACAGAGGCAGAAGTTGTTACTGCTGTAGACATAATAAATAGAACAGTACATGTTTATGGAAACTTTGTAGATGAGGAAAGTTTTAAATATGAAGGAACAGACGCTTCAGTTCCATGTAACAATGAACCTATTAATCTTTTATGTAAAAATAATCATTTTGAATTAATTACACTTAAGTAATGATGATGGATACATATCAAAACATAAAATAAAAAATTGGCAGCAAATGACCAGACTCAAATACATACACACAAAAAGAAAAAATATGCAGGACAGGGGTATAGAAGTAGCATCAAATAATATAATTAATGATGATGAGGTACCTAAAAATCAAGTTTACAAAAACAAGAAATGCAAAAATAAAGATAATGGTTATCTGATAAAATATTAATAGCCTCACAAAGCATTACTAGGGAAGGGACTGAAATTTGTTCCAGCAAAAATACATAAATAAGGATAAGTTAATAATAGAGTTAAGAGAACAGGAAAGACGAATGAGGCTAGCAGAATAATTTTATGAGGAAACACAGATTCTGAACAGGTAAGTGAACATGCAATAAAAATCAAAAGAAAGCAGTATTGGACTCCTCCAGATGGAAGTTAAATGGTTAGACATGAACATAGAAGTAGTCAGGAATGAAATAACATGTTTAAAAAGTAGAGGTAAACTTCACTAAAAATGATGAAGCTGCTCTAAAAGAACAAATAGAGGATGATGATATCATTAAGGTCAGCAGATAAAGGTTCTCAGGTGGTAGTAATGAACAAAGTTGATTATATGAAAGCAGTAGGGACGGAATTGCAAAATAAATACATATGAAGAAGTACAAACTAAAAACATTAATATCATAAAATAAGTGAGAATTTTAGCAGATATATTTTATAAAAATGGATTTATATCAAAAGAATTACAAAATGACACGCTCCCTCAAAATTCAAGAACAGTTTTGGTTAGAGGCTACCCAAAAATGCACAAAGATAAACACCCAATGTGAATGATTGTTAGCACAACTGATAACCTGACATACGTTATTGCAGAAATAGCCGAGAGGCAACTCGAGCCACATGTTGAAAGTTTACCTAGCTATGATAAAAATACAACACAGTTTCTGAATAGGATTAACAGATTAAAAAATAAACTTCCAGAGAATACTATTTGATTTTGAATGGTTGTAAAATCCCTGTACCCCAGTGTTCCTACGAATGAAACTTGAGGCATGTAAAGAGGCACTGGATAACAGAAACGAACACAATACCTACAGAAGACACAGTCAATAGGAAACAGTTATTTTACATTTGGAAATAAAGGTTTCAAGCAGAATGATAGTACAACAATGGGCTCAAAGTTAGGCGTGTATTTTGCAAGCACATACATGGGCAAATGGGGGCAAAACGTGGACAAAATCAGAAACTGAATTCTTAGATACCTTGGTTAAACTTGATCAAAGATTTATTAAAACAGATCAAAACCTACTGATATGCATCAGTACCTACATATGTCATCTTCACATCCTATCCATACAAAAAGAGTCATTGCTAAAGGGCTGGGTATAAGGATAAAAAGAACCTGCTCTGATGAAAATGACTAAAAAACATAAAAAGGAATTAAAAATACATCTTTTAAAAAAAAGGATATAAAGAACAGATTATTGAGAAAGAATTGTAAAAGGTTGACAAAATAGAAATGAACTACCTGAATATAACAATAAAAAAAGGTTAAAATACTACCATTAATAAAAGAAAATAAATGGATAAATAAACTCAGTACCAATTGAGTGTCAACTTTTCACAATTCTTTCTCAATAATCTGCATGATTCCTGAAGGTTTAACTAGAAAGAAATAGTACTGAATTACATCAACTACAGTATGTGGTGAATGACATCACAATCACATTAATAGATTTAAACAGAAATAAATTAGTGTAATTGCCATGACATCCAAACCCTATAAGTACCTCCACTTTGTTTTCAAACACACTTTCCCTTGACAAAGGTATGTAAACATACCAAAACACTGGGAAGTTGGCTCTTTTGAGCAAAAACATTATATATAATTAAGAATTATATAGGTAGTACCTTTACATTTTGATTTACATGCCTTAATTCCCCCCCCTCTCAACAGCTGGTCTAAACAGATGTTAACCAAAAAAAAAAAAAAACACCACCACACAGAGGGATAGGTGGCAGAGACGCATCATCTAGACATGTGGCCACAGGGAGTTCTGCCAACGTTTCACTTTTTTTCCCCCCTTTTGCAGAGGATTACCTGAACCACTGTTTCTGAAAGAGACTATATATGCATGTATAAAATGAATAACAAATCCTGATTGAGTGTAAGGAAATTAGAAAATATTTTCAGGTGACTGTACAGTATAAAGTATTTGTTATGAGATAAATTTCCACATAGTGCAGATGTAATTATATTTATATAGTACCGACTAATCTTAATGTTTATGCCTGACAGTCATTTGTTATGCCTTGTGAAACAACGATTGTGTATCTCTATTGGTGGTCTGTAAATCTTCCCACAATTTAAAATGCAATCCAGTTTGATCGGTAATCATGCAAACCTTAAAAGAATGAAAAGCAGTTCAGTCCGTAACATGCCACAACTGCAGTTTCCTATTTACTCCTGTTAAAATAAGTGATTGCTCATTCTACAGCAGTCTTGATTTGCTAATCCCTTTGCAGCTGCCATCGGCTATGTTCTATTTCCCTAGTGTCTTTGGATAGCCACCATCGGCTATGTTTGATTCCATGCTATGCCTCTCTTAGCCGTGTACCTATAGCATATCCATTCTCAAACTGCACCACACTTCACATACAGACAGCCAAGCCCTGTGAGAACCAGCCAGACTTGTCTGTTTACTTACACAGATTGACTGAGAAGTTGTTTGCTTTGATTATGTCCATCACTATAAAAGTCAGAGGTGTCCGTCTGCAATTTTTTTGACCTGACAAATCAAAGTTTCGATTTACATTTTACATTTCAAAAGGACAGCGAAAAACAGTGAACACATGCAAGTAATTACTTTTGTGATATTCTAAACTTTAGAAATAGGTTTATTTGGAAGCATATGCTTGTATAAACATCCATGTAATCTCTGCATTAGCTCTATTCATATTATATCCAAATATTATTGTACATCTCATAATTAATGTGATCTGTTAAAACTGGTTCCCAACCTTTTTGGGTGTGCGGACCCCTTCTGAACCTCCATACATTTTACAGACCAACATCTACTACCATCATAGTGTCACACAGCCGCTACACAAGGAAATTCTATTCATTCATTTAGCTTTCCACTATAGTGCAGCAAGTGATAACTATACCATACAGGAAATAGATTAACTTATCTAATGAGATGGCTGGTGCTGTTTCAGCAATGACACAGCCTGAATGTCTGGTTGCAGTGATGACAATTTTAGCCTTAAAACTGGTTCCACATCCAGCCTACTCCGGTACTGTGATTTCACCCCAACAAGCACGGAAAATCCACTTTCACAAGAGTATGTGGTGGCAAAAGGCATCAGATATTAGGCTTAGCTATCATTTACAGCATACTGTCTTTATTCTTTGTACTTCTAGTTCTGTATTATGGACAGACATATAATGTAACAATCCAATTATTTATGCATCTAAAGGTGTGACACCATTTTTTATACACCTGCTGTTTTTATTTATTTATTCTTTTAGAGCTCTAATATAATAACTGGCATGGTGTTTGCAAACATGAGGATGTGCTACTGAATTCACATTGCTGGGCAGAAGTATGACCAACCAACCCGTTACTGAATATTCTACTGTATATTCTGTAGAACCAGCAGTGGTCCCGAGATATCTGGAGACTGAGATAATGAGGGGTTATGCCACAGTTACACATCATAACAAGCAGAGTGCAATAAAAACACAAACTGGGTGAAATGCAGACAGAGCCTTGTCATTGCTATATGGATATATGCAAAAACATGTTTATAGTTTGATGTTTATGCAATGTTTGTAGTGTTATGCAACCTGTTGACATTTTCATTGTAGTGGTTTACTATTTTGCGAAGTTGGTTATGTTGAATATTATTAACTGTTCTGTAGGTCAAAGAAATATCTATCTATCCATCTACCTAAGCTAATATAATTTAGATAAAACACGTTCTACTGTTGAAAGAGGACCTCTGAAAAGGTAGGGAAAAAAAAAAGTTTTTCATTTTTTCTGGTGTATTTTGTGAAATTATACGTTATATAAATACAAAAATGTAGGTGTTTGTTTTGGCAACTCTCAAGGATTAAACAGCAAGCACTTCACAAGTCCAATTCAGATAAAATTACCAGAAGAGGATTGTGTGAATCCTTTATTAACACAACCTCACTTCCCACTTTGGTTAACACCAAAAATTTTTGGTTGAAAGGGTATCAAAAATGTAAATTAAAAAGGGAACACTTTCACATTTGTTTTCATCAAACCAAAAATTAAATTTAGCAAGACCGCCTGGAAATCTTACTTTCAGGAACATCACTACACCCCCCCCCCCCCCCCCCCCAAAAAAAAAAAAAAAAGAAAAACCCAATATAGATTATTAATATTTTTCTAAAATATTCTGAATATAAAGGGTATTCAGTACAGTATGTCCTTTGGGCTACCTATCCTGCCAATTCCTCACCAAAGCACACCCTACTGTTGTTATTTGAAGTAATCTGCTAAAGATTATTCTCTCACAAAATGTAAATTTAATTTCTGCTTTGTCCACTAAAAAAACGCAAAGGTCTGAAACAAGATGGAACAGCGTTCGACCTGATGTGCAGAGCCAAGCACACAGACTTTAGACCCAAAAGAGGGTTATTCCCTACATCTCCGAAATACTTTTTTTTCTTTCAAGTCACAAGACTCCCATTTCCCTATTTTTGTGTTGATAAGAGGTTGGCACCCGGCATTCTTTGATAAGATTGCTGCATCACACCTTCCACTATAAAATGTTAGTGTACAATTACTAAAACAAACAAAATCATATATATATATATATATATATATATATATATATATATATATATATATATATATATATATATATATATATATATATATATATTTCTAGAAATTTACAGTTTCAAAAGTTGTATCTATTGTTGCCATAGAAGGAAAACAAAGAAATAAAAGCCAAAGAAAATCGAAAAAGCACTTAACGAAGGCATTTCACATTAATTGCTTTGCTTTTAGTCAAGCTGTAAAACTGACCAGCATGCATTTGAACTGTGCTTTCTTGTAATAGCACACTATATTTTAGTTCCGCTTGCAATCCCTACCTCTCTTTCCAGAAGCTGCCCTCTGTCTTGATGGTGACACTAGTTCCCTGACAATCTGGAAGACTTGCGTCATTGCTGGTTCCCAGGACAGCTGGGTCCAGCTGCTGTGCTTGAATTCCAACAGGTTTCATCCCTCCACCGACTACTTTCTGCCAACAGCAACACCTTTGAGCTACATGCAGAGCACACAGCTGCGCCTGAGCAGCACTAGCTATGATACTGTAGTCTCTACAATTTCTCTTCATTTAAACATCAACATTTTGCAGCAGTCAACCACAATAATTGGAACAGATTGCAAACAATGCATTTCTTTTGGATCCAGCACATAGGTTAATGATAATAATATAGTAAAAGCAAAACTGGCAGATCTAGCTGAATTATCAATCATTAAATATGTAGGCTACTTATTCCTTGATGAAGTTGTTTCTATAGTATCATGTCCACAAGCAAAAAACAGTAAGACAGAGGTGTAAAGACACTATGCAGGCATTCTTTTTTTTTTTTTGTTTAAAGCTATATGAACAGGCAGTTACACAAAGAGGCATATGGCACATACCTTTAGTACTGAGAAGCAGGACACTTATTGCGATAGAATTGTTTTCAAAGAGCAGTCTTCAAGAAGACACATCTTCAACTTCAGTAAGCATATCCTACAGTACTTGACCGACAAAGTAAAATCCCTTCCCCCTTTTATTCATGCTTCCTCTGATTTTCCAGTACATGATCTGAATTCTTGTTCCTAACATCAAGTGCAAGAAATCCAGAGAACAGCTTACAACCTACTACATATGAGCACTGTGAGTTAAGCACGGCATCTGCTTAAATGATGATGCACAACATCTACTATTGTTAGCTACAGGTAATGTCTCTGTCATCAACATCAGTTTTAAACGTGATACAGTGCTGTGGGAAAATGGCATATCTCTGCAAGTAAAATGAAAATATGCATGTTAAACTGGAAACCTAACTCTTCCCTTCCTAAAGATCAAAAATCATCTTCATCTGCTGCGTAAGGGAATAGAGTATATTTATTTTTATTGAAGAATAAGGTTTTCCTGCATTATCATCTTAACATGCCAGTAATTTAACTTTACTGCATATGTAACATTTCAATTTCCTCTTTGATGCCAGAATATTGATATTATAAGGACATTAAGAGAGGCGGGTACAATATAATGTCTTTGCCACCTTAAAAGGCTACTTAATACCAACCTCAGTCTGTTTCATTTAATGAAATTCTTTACAATTCTTTACAATTAAATGCCCAATTTGCTAAAACTGCTAATATTTGCTCTACGAGCTACAAAGACATATGCATAAACATTTACAGGTCTATAAGAAATATTCCGTTTAATTATTTACTTAAGTTTAATCCTACTATTTACCAGCATGTGACCGTTCTTGCCTTATGAACAAATAAACAGGTACTTGGTAAATTCATGCTGTTGACTCAATAATACACTGGCACAGGAGGACGGAATTCTGGCTGGGATCGAAAATTAGCCTAGATGTGAGGGTGGATTTTAACCCTTTCCCTCAACTGGCTTTTGCCATCAGCTTGGTCCTTTTGTTGCAGGATCGATCCATAATGGCTTGCTCAAGCTAAACAGACAACCTACATTAATTTCATCTAAGAAATTTAAAAACAAAACTAGGAATTATCAAGTTTCTACTTCACGCTACACGAAAACATATTCTCTGTTTAATGAATTAATTCTTTTTTCAAGGCGAAACCCAATGAGATTGACAGGAGTGCAGATTCTGTAGAACAAGGACATCAATCACATTAAATTTTTCCAAGCACCTATCTAAAGATTGATGAAGATTATAACCAGACACTGCAGCAGCATGTGGCCTTGGAACTATTTTGCTGCTTTGCAGTGGACTGTGAAAGCCTTCATGTTCACTGGCTTGATGCCCTTCTGTGGGGTGTGCATTTTATACAGGCCTTGGGCAAATGTTATGCTGCCCATTATAATGGGACAATGAAATTCTTTCACAATAAAAATACATCTTTAAAACAGCGGCATTTGACTGCTTACTTTTCTTTTATTAAGCTCAGTTTAGCATTGTGATGTTCTAGTATGCACGCCGGTCATTCTCTCATTGGATTTGAGCGACTGCATGAATGTCCAAGTTTCCACTAATTTTAGATTTGCATGTTATGGTTTCCCCAAATCAATGGGCTCTTAAAACATAACAAAGTCACACCAAAAAATCCATCCATTTCCACCGCTACCCTTTCTCTGTGCAGTTACACATAACATTTCAGTAAGTTGATTTTATTTGCATCTCTTTTTCAAATAATTGACAATTTTCAATTTTCTGAAAGGGGACTTATTAATTATTTTAGTAAAAAGACTAGACTGGCATCATTAATTCTGAAAGCTGAACACTGTGAAGTGCATTAGCTATTTCAGGATTCATGGTGATAATTAATGCACATTTCCTGTTTAATACATAGAGAATTAGCTGTGTGTGTTCTGTGCTTCCTTTGTTTCTTCTAGCTTTTATAATCATCAGCTTGACTAGTCAACCATTGATAAACAAAAAGAAATTCACAGATAACTAAACTATATTTATTGAGAATCTATCTATCGAGAGAGAGACAAGAGAGATTAGGATTATACAACCATTTATTTAAATAACTTACCATATGCAGTTAATGCATTATGGGAGCTGCAGTTTTATTCATAATTACACCACAGTATATTCAGACATGACCAGAACTGGAACTTATTGCTTGATCGAACTGAACACCAATTATGACAAAAATCAACCAGAGATTCAGAGTTGGCAGATGTTCATTGTCTTCACCAATAAAACTCTGGACCCTGAAACAATACAAAGTCTGGTCTAGTTAGGACGTGGACCTCCATAGGTACTGTAGAATGTGGTGTTG
Source organism: Polyodon spathula (assembly GCF_017654505.1). Lineage (NCBI taxonomy): Eukaryota > Metazoa > Chordata > Actinopteri > Acipenseriformes > Polyodontidae > Polyodon > Polyodon spathula. The sequence continues at coordinate 34,472,825 of NC_054541.1, forward strand.
GCAGGTCAGTAGGGGCACTCTTCCTATGAGCCAGAGCTCAAACAATTCCTTAGTACTTGCAGTATACCCCAAAGCAAACAAGAAGCATAGTCTGGAGAAAATCAAGACAAGGCAATCATTGTGTTAATCATTTGGCAGTAGAACAAACAGAGACAGCCACAGTCAGTGAATAAGGAACCACATTTTAAATGATCAAACTGTTTTACCTTATTGGAATAAAAGAGTATTACACGAGCAAAAAAACCCTTATATCAGCAAAACTTTAATGTCACTCTCATGCTTTCTGGCAAACTCCAGACGTGCTTTTCTGGGCAGTGCCTGGGTTGTGTGATGCAGCTTCCACTTCCTGATTATTGATCCAACTGTGCTCACTGGGATATCCAAACACTTGGATATTATTTTGTACCCTTTCCTTAATCTATGCATTTGTATTACTTTATCTCTAACTTCGGTAGAATGCTCTTTGGTCTTCATTTTCCTTCAGATTCACAGCCTTACCAATGATCCTTCAACAGTGGGGTTTTTATCCAGAAAATGTGACAGCAACTTTAATGGTTCACAGGTGGAGGCCAATGGTAAGGTAATTGTGTCCTCGTTAGGGCAATTTCTTTCATCGGTGCAAACTGGGAGCTTCCATAGCACAGGGGTTGAATACTTATGCAAGCAAGATATTTCAGTTTTTTATTTTTCTTAAAAATATTTCCTAACATAAAACCAATGTCACCTTACAATAATTGATTTTGAGTTTAAGTGTTTTAAAAATAAAATATCAAACAGAACGAAATTTCAATGTACCATTTGTAATTCGGTAATATGAGAGAATTGGTCAGGGGTCTAAATACTTTTGCAAGGTTCTGTGTATATTATATCTATCTATCTATCTATCTATCTATCTATCTATCTATACACACACACACACACACATATATACATATGTATATGTATATAAATGAATCCCAGGTTTGTTCACATCCAGAGCTGTCACGTAAAAGACACAGCTGTACAGCCAGACCACACCACCTCCCACATTCCATTGAAATACATACTTCCATGTGGGCTGAGAAGGAACTGGGGGTGGCGCTTGTATACTAAAATAATGCTATTGTAGGCTATACAAAAACAAAAAAAAATACTGTGGTTCTAGGTGGAAGTGCTTATAAAAGTGTTATTTTTGCAAATCTGCTGCCAGGATATCTAATACATATATTTACAAAAACTAACACCTGAAGTGCCCTCTAACAACAGTCTCTGTTTCAATAACAAAAATAAAAAAAAAAAAAAAAAGATACCCGAATCTCACCCTCACTATGGGAAACTCGACTTTTACATGAGGTCGACTTTTACTCGAGCGAATACGGTATAAAGTACTTCAGAAATGATATAAACCTTTTTTTATTTTTTTTAAAACATTATTATTATTTTATTTATTTATTAAACATTAAGTATTTGTTTTATTATCATGTATTCTGCTTAGAGAGTATTAGAAAATTATTCTATGACCCGTGTGTAATACTTCCTGAAAGTTTTATTGAGACATTGATGTTTGGGCAAATCACACCATATCTGTTTTCACCTGTGATTGGAATGACATGATACACATTAATTCTCAGGGTCTTTATAAAATAGTTCATTCATTCCCTTATTATCAGTAATAAGGGAAAAAATGTACCTCACAAATTTAGTTCATGAAATAGTATCTGCTTATATCCCCTTGTATCCTGACATTTATAAATGTTGTAAAAACATATATTAGGACACAAGAAAATAATGTTGTAACTGTCAAATACATCAGATTTACAGTGTTTAAGTTTTTCTTCTCTTAGTTGTAAACAAGTTCTTGTGTCATGTTTTGTTTCTCTGTGCTGTTGAAAATGTCTCCGCCCTTAAAACAAAACAAAAAAAATAAGCAAGCAGACAGTGAAATTACATTCCTCCCCTATTCAATGACATGCGTTAACAAACTGTACAGCAAATTATGGTGGCCCACAGAAATGAAGTGTGTTTATTGTGTTTACCCTATCAAGGGCCCAGAAGGACACTTCAGTATGATTGTGTTTGCACGATCACAAGCTGTTTGTTGTGTTGCTTAAAACTGCGTAACCGAATTTTGGGAGTTGTTTACGGACAACCTGGAGTTTACTCATGGATCACAGGTTGGGAACCAGTGCTTCAGAAGAATACAGAATGCAATGCAGGAAGGTCTTAGTATAATATTACAGAAAATTTAGGACAACTAAAAAAGGAAGGAAAGCTGAGATACTGTTTGACAGTAGTATACAATACCGGAACTTAATACATGTTTGCCATTTGCCAGTGCAGTACTTAAAATCACCATCAATATGAAGTTAACAAAAATGACCTGGGTTCAAGTCCAGCAATTACTTTAAATAATGCACACTTTGAAAAATCATTGATGTGCAAGAAAACCAGCGCGGTGCGAGGCAGTTCTGAGGAGTCACTGTGCCTGCTAAGTGTTCATAGCAACACTATCTGCTAAAGAACAGAAATAAATAATTTTCTTTTTAGTCATTATGGAAACGTGCAATACTGGAAGTCAAGGCACTACCAAAACAAAAGTAGTAATGTGATTTGACTGTCAAATTGTAAAAGGAAATCCACAGGCCAGGGCTAAAAACCTGGGACCTCGTTATAAATATCAAAAAGGTATGTGTTTTTTGTCCTTTTACTAATGATTCAGTTCACATTTTGGTCTTGTACAGTAACCATTTTGTCTTCGCCGCACCCAAGTCAACGCAGGGGTGGTAGCGGTGAACTGAGCCCAAAAATAACTGGACACGACTAAATTGGGGAGAAAATAATAAAAACAACAATTGGCGATGACTACATTTATAAAAAAAAAAAAATAAAAAAAAAAGTGTCAAACTGTTTTTTTACAATTTTTGTAATATAAAAATACATGCGGTTTTTGGCATATAAACAACATACTGAATATTTCCTGACGTTCAATAATTTTACATTATGAACAGAAAATCATGCAAATGTTAGAATTCAATAAAACCACAAATAGCAAATCAACAACAAAAAAAGTTTACAGAAAAAACATACTGGTGATGGTGATAACAGTAAACATAAAAATGATGAGGTGATGAAATAAATGTGGCCATCACTGTGTAAGCAAACAAACAAACAAATACAATTAATCCTCCTCTTGACCTTGTCCTTTAAACTTAAAAATACGTTGTGATAGACGTGTTTCCTGTGTTTTTGAAGTCTCAGCAAAACTGACATGTAGAGATACCTTTTTTTGTTCCTAGTGCCTAGCCTTATTCAACGACAAGGCTCAGAAAGGCTTATTTGATTGCCCCATGGCTTATTACTGTCACGAGACATCCCGGAACAGAGATTGCATCATCGGTACTGAGGCACCTACATTAGAGCAGTTTGGCATGGGTTTATAGAATAAACCACTAATGTAGGTGTACAGCAGAGAAAAGGCAACGAGACAAACTTGTTTCTTTGTTAGCGGAAAGTAACTAATATTATTACTCAGATTAAAAATCTAACGTGCTATATTACCTCGTCATTGACAAATGCAATATTATTACTGTAATGCATTACTTAAGTATCGCGTTACCCCAACTCTGGTTAGCTTTGTTCCCAATATCCAGTTTGTATTGTAAAGCATACAATCTAGAATTATTATGTAGGACTTTCTTCCCAGATCCAGCTTCCTGCCCATTCTGTTCTTGATGCAGATCTAAACTAATTTAAAATTGGGGGATGAAAATGACACCAATGCAAACTCGATGATATTATTGAATAAAGCATACAGTAAGGTTATCATTATTTTATATTGATCTCAACATAAAACTTTCTTTTAAAGTGTTACTCACCAACTGAAAGCCAGCTTTGTTTGTTCCAGAACAGAACTGGATACAAATGTGAATGACCCTGCTCTATTATAGTGGATCATCTATTTCAAACACTATGCCATTGTAAAGAACATAATATTACCTTCAATATAAAATGAAAATGTGACACTGCAGTATACTTTGAATATGGGCAAGAAAACTGAAATCAGGAGAGCATTGTAAGCTGCAACCTCACTGGCTTAAAAGAGTACATTAAAATGTATTGGAATGCGATTGCCCCTTAAATATATATTTTAAGTTTACCCATAGTGTTAACACTACAGTAAATTATCAAACATGAAACAGCATTGTAGGCCATTTCCAATTTTGGCAGGTAATTTCACAAACAAATGGATCATGTACTATTGAGAGGCGTACACCAAGACATACATCCACAATACTGTCTGTATAGAGCAGCACCTCATAAGAATCAATTACACTATACAAGTTCAGTACCTTACAGTGTCATCATTATTTCATGTAACAAATATCCATATAAAGTTTCCTCAAACTCATCCAAGCAGTTCTGCAGACATATTCATGATCCAAAACAACCGGTTCAAGATAAAAATGTGAATGTGTCATTACTTTATGATCAATTAGCACATCATTTTTAATGGGGCATTCCACTATGCATTTGTCCATATCCCTGGATCTGGTTAACCTCAATAAGCGGTTCTCTAGATAAAAATGTTGTGACATATAAACCTGAATTCTTGCAGCTCATCCTTCCATAGTTGCAGGCCATGCCACATAATGCTTGCGAATGCACAGGTGTGTTTTATACATTATTAAAACACAAAGTAGACCTGTAGAGGCATGTCCTGACTTTTATACAAAACTCCAACAAAGAACCATAACAACTGATTTGGGTGTGTACCTGAATACAAACTTTTTTTTTTTTTTTTTTTTTAGCAACGCTGACTTGTAATTGTTACTTCCCTCTTTTTAAACCTGGGAAAGATAGTCAGACCCCTGGGGTTGGAAGCACAATCACAGAAAGGGGCAGGGCACGAGCAGTGGAAACAGGAAAGGGCTGCTGCTTGGTAGTGCAGAGCAGACAATCAAAAGGAGTCAGCAATGTAACAATATTAAAACATAATGTATTGTATATGTAAAAAAGAAAATCAAGGTTACAAATGCAGGACTATTTTAAAAACATAAAAGAGAGGGTGAAAAATATAAGTAAAACAAAAGGTATCCAGATATCTATGGTTTCTAAGGAGGAATTAAATAACCTAACAACAATATCAATATGGCTATTCCCTGCAGTCTACAAACAATTAACCATATGCTTAAAATCGCTTGCCACCACATACCCTGCAGTCAACATCCAGCTACACACTGCAAATTCAATTTATTAACGAAAAAAAGTCTGTCAAATGTGCATCCTTGTTGAACAGCTATGGTATTGGACGACCTTCAGCAAATGAAGCAAAATAATCAAATCAGAATCAACTTCAGTGGCACTATAATCAGTTAGAAACATTATAGTGCAGTGCATCTCCCCTCTAAACAGAAATGCAATCCATAAAAATATATTTAGAAAATGTATTTATTTATTTCTTTTTTAATTACTAGGCTAATACGAAAGTATTTGTTAAAAGGATTAAAACAGAACATCGGCACCATACTAGGAAGAAACATCCTACTCCACATAGAATAAAATAACAGGGAACAGAACATTTCCAGTTCCCGCACATTAAATGTTTTAAATATTCCAAGTAACTACATTGTATGTGGTCAAATGAGGTGGTATGGTCAAAGACCCAAGCTTGCAGATTGCAATCTTTGGTTGAATGTGAACAGTGTTATTAAGGAGAACATAATATATTACCCTAAACAAACAAACTAACTTCATATACTGTACTTATAAACAAATAGGTGAATAATTCAATCCCTGTTAGGCTTTCAATTTTTTATTTAAGCTTCAGATGACAGAAAGACTGATATCAGTTCATCTATTATTTACTGATGGATTTAAGTGTCCGCATCAGCCCTATGCATGACTGGTGTTGGTTTGTTTGGTTAATCTGCATTATGACACTACTTGTTCCAGTTGCAAATGTTGGCTCATCTTTTATTATCTCATCTACACCTCCCACACACTAAATTTGCAAAACATTTTTTTAAATACTTTTCTACATCAACATAGATGCATTATAAATTGAGCACTATATTGTGTTTGTAACACAGTAGTGATTAGTAAAAAAAACTTTTGTTTTCCCTTAAACAAAACCTATTTATTGTATTAAAGAGGTACTGTCTGGTACAATACAGTAAGTGTATTAATAAGCCTTTCAAATTTTTTTTTTTTTTTTTTTTTAAATATGCCAAAATTAGAAGTTAGAAACACCACACTGACAAACTGATGAAGTTTCACAAGGAATTGTCTCCGACATCTGGAATCACAAATCCCCCCAGAACAATTTACACACAGATTTAAACACATAGGTGCAAGTTTCCGTAAATATGACACAGGATTCAATAGGAAATGGGAAACTCTGCAGCAAAGTAATTAATTCAAGTGGTGCAAAGATAACCTAGGTCTATATAGATGTAAAAAGGAACGATTCACTTTATAACTCAGTTCAGTACAATAAAAGAAAATATAACATTGGTAAAGAATTCAATTTTGCTGTGTCTATTTACACTAAATGTAAAAGGAAGCAATTTGAGGCTAAAAAAACAGTTATATCAAAGCCAGTAAAGTAAGAACTTTAGCTAATCAGACACTGATTTTTTTAATTTTATTTATTTGAAATAAAACCAAATAATACACTCATACAAAATTGTTTGTTTAATATTTCATAACAGCGCTACTGCATATTAATCTTGAACAGAATACTAGCAAAGGGCATGAGAGAAAATTTACTCACTCATTTTACTGTGTTTCTGTGCATGCAGTCCAGTTGGGGTTTCCAATGGGGTGGATATATACTTGGAAAGCTCATACAGGCACACATGACCTAGAGGATAAAACAGAAATACAAGGGTTTTCTCTCTCTCTCTCTCTCTCTCTCTCTCTCTCTCTCTCTCTCTATATATATATATATATATATATAATAAAGTCATTATGCAGTTTGAACTTGAACTCAAACCTGATTGGTTGAACGCAAGTGACGTCACAAACAGCGCAGATTGGTTGAGATTTGGCAACTGGCCTGTTGCGTTTACAATTTAAACGCAAGGTGATGCATTAGTAGCATTCTTATAAATCGTATGCCCAGTGTAAACCTGCCTTTAAGATTAAAGCCACACTGGATCCGATAACTCATCCAAATTTAACGTGCATTTAAACAGAACAAAAAAAAAAAAAAAAAAACGATCAAGCGCATTACCTTTTGCGCCTTACACACCCAGTCCGTAATTGTCGTATGACGGGTATGCGTCAGTTTTGGAATCAAAACAAGTTTGATTTGATCTGATTTGACGTGCTTTAAAATTACACTGATCAATGAAAAACGATTGGGAAGACACGTGGGTTTTTGCAGTACCCTGAACAAAATGGAACATCTAATTGTGCGTGTCGTTAAACAAAAATGACTTTAGGACAAATCCGACAAAGATTTATAAATATGGAAAGACATTGCCGTGGACTTGGGCATGCATGATATGTATTATAAAACATGAAAAAAAAAAAAAAAGATTTTGTGCAGTATAGGTTACTACAAGCATATACTTTATTTCAATTGTAGTCGAGGAAGTAAAGAAACAATGGCTTAACCTGGAGACACATCAGAGAAGGAAGCATGACAGGGCAACAGCGATCAGGACTTAACAGCCAGAAAAGCGGGGCAGTACATTAAACTTTAAATTAAAGTGATGGAAACCATTTTCGGTAGCTCACTGCTATCTTCTAACTTTAATATTTAATGTTTTTAAAATTAAATATTGGTCTTATGGTTCTTGATGCTATGACAAGGTGTTGTGTAATAGATGGTGTTTTTTATTTTATTTTTATGTGTTGCATAACAACATTATTGTAGTCTAGTAGAAATGTAACAATTAGCAAATGTTTTCCATCAGCGTTTGTAATCATTACGTTGATACTACATTTAACATTTGTTGTGTTCAAAGTTATGTAAGAATTAACAGAATTGTATTTATTAAAATACTGAAACTAGGTATACTTACTACAACGCCTACTGCACATCAGCGCTCTGAAGTACGATATTAACACATCTAGTGTGCAATGGATTGACTGACTTTTTTCAGATGACAGATTCTAATTGACAGAACGGAACCAGTGTGCAATGGCTTTAAGGATGTATACGTCTCTCTCCCTCCCACAGCCTTAACTTTTGTGTTTCTGTGTGTTTGTGATTTTTCTGAGCTAGCTGCATACTGTATGTCTTCAGTTCCTTTATTGGAAGGGCTGAACACAGCTTTCCGACCTGCTCAGTTCTGCTATAGAACAATTTATAGTAGTGAAAGTAGTGACAAACATTAGATCACATGGGAACAGTAAGTGAAGGTTGATGTTGTTTCCACTGTATGTTATCTATTTAACTTAAACATGCATGTTGGGACACTGATCAAGTATTATGATCTGGTGAAATACTGTAAGTAAGAGAAAAGCAAGACCACAACCAGCAGTAAAGTAGATGGCAGTAAAGTAGATGGCAACTACAATCCAAAAACAAATATATTTAACTCAGAATTACGGGCTCCGTATAATTACTGTTTACACCTGACAGGATTTAGATGTTGCAATGTAAAGCTGGAATGACATCACTGGTTACCTACTCAAGTTAAACAGCAAAGCCAGGGTATAGTTTTAATTATTCACCAATCACATTCACCACACCCTTATCAGAAACCAGCAAGAGCTGTTTACTTTTTATTTTTATTACAGCTTATGTCTGCTCCTTAAAAGGTGAGCATTAAACTCCAGAGGTAGTCAACACTATATCTAGCTTTAGGTTCACCTACATAGGTTCAACTAACAACAAATAACAACAACAACAACAATAATAATAATAATAATAATAATAATAATAATAAATAATAATAACAACAACAACAACAACAATCTTCAGTAGTAACATACCGAATAGCTTAATATTTAAGTCAACCAAATACCGGCTGTATTTCAGCTAAATAGAAATGTTTAAAAATGTATAGGCTATGTATCTGCATACCTTGCAGAAACACGGTTTTAATTAGATGTCCGTCAATAAATAAGTGCTACAGCGATTTGAAAAAACGGTGTGGACCGACTAAGCCGGTGCACCGTTCTTGACAGAAGTAAAACAAACCATATTGCTGGAGAACTGACAGGAATTCTTAAAATACACTAATTTGATAAGTTAGAAGCAACAACTCAACATAGTCGTAAAAATCAACCTGCCACGGGTTTTAACCAAGCAGCATATTATCGTCCATACATCATTGGCTTTGAACATACACAATGTTCTCACAAGCTGCTGTGATAACGAAAAGCAAAACATCAAAATTAATGCTAAGAACTGAATAAAACATTATCCAATGTTTGGTTACGAATCATAATTGTATATATTTAAAATAAATCTCATTAAAATATGTTAAACTAATAAATACAACAAAGCTCAACGTGCTCCCATTTGTAACAAATTTCACCGCAGACACTGAAACCCTAACACGTGAAATGAATGAATGGACGGTGTTTCCAATACGAACCTCGTACATCGGTTTCTGCAGTCAATCAGTCGACTCAACGGGCTGGTCAACAGTCTGTCAACAAGGCTGCGGCAGGAGGCAGTGCCGGGTTAGCCTTAGTAGGCCGCAATGAATTTAATTTCCAAAGTTTGGAACAAAATGAAAACACTCTCTAAAGTCACCAATATGTATTCAAATACTCGGAGATTTGAGTCAATCTTTCTAAAATGCATCTATGTGTAAAATCCACGTTTGCAACGTCTGCCACTATTAAAAAAACTCTACCGTAGTTGCAAATTAGCGATTTAATATACCGATAAATGCACATGAGAAAGTTTACAATGTTGCCACTTCATATATTTACAAAGGCTTAAACTTGTTATATAATTATTACCTTGTTTTTAAACATCTGAAGCCGCGTTGTTTACATTGCAGAGTTTGTTTTCTTGAATACATTTCTTGTGAAAACGATCATGACTCCTGACCAGGAAGTCGCTCGCTCACCCTCCTGGACTGCAGTTCTGAAACTCTTCACTATGGAAACCCGCCCCTGGCTTCTGCTCGGGATTGGTCCCACTCCAGGTATGCGCCACCACCAGGCCTTTTTCATGCCAGTCACGTTGAATCTGTTTATTTAGCAGACGCCTTTATAAAACCGGGTAATAGCAGCGCAAAGTTTTGGTGTGTGTGTGTGTGTGTGTGTGTGTGTGTGTGTGTGTGTGTGTGTATATATATATATATATATATATATATATATATATATATATATATATATATATATATATATATATGTCAGTCGAAGCTAAAAACAAAGTAGTATCGCTACTTAAGATGTGGGTTGAGGTTTGAGAAAAAACTCGTGAGCGTACGGTATGAAATCCACTGGTTCATACTGACCACACAAGTTGTTCGTCCTGTCAAAGTTTGGTTCATAGTCCGAAAAAGTTGAGCGTTTTGGGTTACGTAAGCATTCTGGTATCAGGGACGCCTTCTCTAAAAGGTACTTGAGACAGGTCAAACCTACCAGAATGCACTGGGTTGCGAGTTGAAAAGCCTGAACTATCCCCAACTATCCCGTTGAACACAGATCCATATTGTCACCTTAGCCATACTGCACTTTTATTTTAAGGTGTATGTCAGAATAATAACCTTACATTAGATTTATGGTCATATGTCATGAATTGCAAAAAATATATTATATAGCCTACTGTAGATGGTAGATATATACTGTAGATATATATATTTGTGTTCATGATTTCTATGTAAGGTTATTTTGACCAAGTACCAGTTGTATAGCAGTGATTGCATTAAAATACATTTCCCACATTGTATAACATAGGCTATCCTCCTCCACACCTTTTCAGTCTGTCAAGCCACTTGCCTTAGACTTCTGACATACTCTACAAGTTCAGTCGAAGAGCTAAAAGCCAAGGTTCTTCGGTATCTACTAATATTTTCAACAAAAGAATATTTGACAGTAATATACATATTTGTTGGCACTGTGGATTGTCAGAGATATTTACATTTCACGTCCAGGAAGGGAAGTAAAATGGGAGTATAGTTCCTAATCAAGCAATTTCCCACAAATATTCACAGTGATAACAAAACGATGGGTATAGTGACTACACTTCATTCAGAATGTTTTCCTCCAGTACAGGATTGCGCTGCCTTTAGTCCCAATGCTTATAATTCATCATTTTTTATAAACACCTTTACTACAGAGCTTTCTCTGGATCTCCAGAGATGCAAGTTTGTGAAATCTAATGGTTTCAGTATGCAGTTCAAACATGGAACTGGTAGTGCTGCACAGTAAGAACCAGATTCAAACAAGTTCCTAGTTTTTTAAACTCAACATGAACAAAAGCCATATATTTACATATTTCTATAGCCCCAAAAAGGTTAACATGAAGTTAGCAACATTGAAGGCATTGACTGTTTCATTTCTGCTGATAGAAATTCACCTCCTCTGTACTCAAACCTTTTCCACTTTTCTGTATCCTTGATAATAAATAATACATCTCTTTGTAAAAAATATAAGGTATAGCTTGAAGTAATTGCTGATAGCAGCATTATTCATGTACTCTTTGTATCTATTCAAGGTTACTCAATAAATGAATGTATTGTATATGTATTAGATATCTGATTCTAAATATGTAGTCCAAGGAATGTAAAAGGTGAAAGGAAAGGTGCAGAACCATCAACCACATTAATACACTCCACTGTTCTGTACAGACAAAGAAAATCTCTCTGCCATTGACGTCCATTAGGACTCTAAATCTGTATATTGTATGCTGCATAGGACACTGTCCACTTTTGAAGTACAGGGACGTATTTCTCCAGTCATAGCATAGGACAACAGTTTGTCATTGAATGACTGTTTTTGATAAATCATACTCACATCGGAAGCAAAGCATAATTGACTTTTTTTATACCATTAAAATCCAAGACCAAAGCTCTTGTGGTACTATAATTAGAGAATGTGTCAAGTTTTACTTGAAGACAACCATCTCCCATGCTAGTATAAAAACCTTGACTTGATTCCTACCCTTGGAAGTGTTATTTCTTTGTATAGCTATGGCCAAAAGTTTTGCATCACCTAGAATTTTAAGACTGAGATGTCTTTTTTCCTTTAAAACTGTATGAACATAATTTAAATATTTTTATTTAACATCATGTAATCAAAGAAACTACAAAATGATATTGCAAAAGGTCTACCGGAAGCCATAATAGTATATTTTGTGTTAGATTTCAAAATGTCACATTTTTAAATTTTTGTCAGTTTTTCGTTAAGTATATGGAAAACTATAAAGCAGTATGTAATTCAATATGTTAGCGTAACATTATGCAGTAGATTTCGTTCGACTCTATGAAGCAAAATGTGTTAATTGTATAGGGTGATGCAAAACTTTTGGCCAAAGATGTACAATCTTGTAGTTATAGTTTAATAATGAACTGTGGGGCTTGCATAATAATGAGCTTAAAGGATTTTTACATAATCAACCAACTTTGAGTAGGCACAGTGTTCTGCATTGTATATTCTATTGTGAATGCAACTTCATTTGGATAACAGAAATTGGGCATGTCGATTTAGTTCTCACAGCACTTGAAAGCTATTTACTCAAACACTTTATGGAAGGTCTTTGTAAAGTCTTTGTTTTGTATGATTCTGCTTGACATTGCTTTGGATTTCAACATACAGCAATGGCAAGTAGGTGTATTAGCTTGTGGGCCAGAGAACATCAAGAAACATGAAAACTATATCATCCTGCAGGGATACATTCTGTGCGAGAAACGGAAACAGGCAATTCTCATCCATGATTGTATTTAATCAGTTAAACAGACAAACACAAGATCGTATGTATCAGTTGCACATACCCCCAGAAGAGTTACACACTTCCACTGTAAGGTGAGATCATTGCTGGGGGATAATGAGCTCAGAGCTCATCTTCAAATGATCATTGTTTTAACTGATTTAGAAATAATGAGTGATCCTGGATAAGTTCAGTGGATAAAAACAATAATATCACAGTTACTCTCCTAATGTAACTATCATATCAATTTCTTTCACACATAGAACTGCCAACAAAATCTGACCTTATTTTTAGTGTCATTGGTGCAAGCACTGAGATGGCAGTAGAAACTTTTTTAGGTGAGGTAGGCTGTAGGAGCAGCCATTGTGTTTGTAGGGTGGATTTATTCATGTTTGGTGTAATCATATTTTAAGATATTTGTTTAGCACCAAGTCTTGAGTGATTATTTTTGTGAATGGTGGCTACCAAGGTATAATTCACTGCCACTGAAACACATGTGAAAACTATGGCACCAGTAAATGCCCTCCCCAACGACAGCAGGAAACTCATATATTGGTCCCAGTATTAAGTAACAGGCATGGACCATGAAAACTCACAACGAAAACAGAACAATTGATAAGGCCAGAACCAACTGAGGGAGCCAAATACATGGACAATATACTCCAGGCAGACTAGGAAAGGTTACTGTGGCTGCAGTGATGTTGACAAGAACCAAACCTGAGGGAGTTTATTAATCTGACCAAGACATTATAGTTTTAAATGTGTTATTCTGTGAAAAAAGCAATGTAAAGGTGATAAAAGGGATCTATAGCTTGTTTATTATATATAACATAATAATTCATTTCTATAGTTTGGGGTGTGTATAAAGTTATCTAAAAATTATTTCCAGAAAGTGTCTCGGGTCTTGGCATATTTTCTCAATATAAAAAAAAAAAAAACCCAAAAACTGACCTGCTCCTCTTTCAACCCACTAGATGGCAGCAAAGTCTGGTCTATTTTTAGGTACCGTACACTAATATTGTGTGCCATGGATTCAAGTTTTCAATCAAGTTGTCTGCTTGACTGTCTCTAATTAAACTTCCAATATTAAGGCCATAGCCTAATATGGAAACATCAAGGTAAAGGCAGATTAAACATTATTAATTCTCTGAACTCTTGAGTGATTTTATACAGAGGGAACATAATGATGCAGCACAGTGAACTATGTTATTGTCTTCTTAGTTTCTAGAAGAGATATTGAAACTAAGTTCTTATTGATTGAATATGATTTTAATTTAAACGGCAGTGGACCTCAGTTCAAGGTAGGATGAGCTTTTGTGGATAATGGCTGCGATCCATTAAAAGAAGATTAAGTCTAATTATGAAAATCGATTAGTTTATATATTAAAAAAAAATATTTCTAGTGAACCGTATAATAAACATGTTGTTTTAGAAGCCACATTTTTCACTTGCAGTGATGTATATAGATTATAAGTTTATAGAAATAATAATTGTACATTGAGGTACAACACACACACAAAACACACAACAAAACACACAAAACACACAAAAAACACACACAAAACACATTTGTAAATCTGTATGTCCTACAACAAAGGTGTTTACAGTATTTGTGCTTTTCTCTAGTCCTACAGAATGAAAGTTAAAGCATGACAGTATAGGAGTGCCTGATATTTAAAGCACATAGACTTTCTATAGAGCTGAGTTGCGTGGTATAATATCTGTAAATCATTTTGCAAGGCGTAGGGTTCAAGCCTCAGCCCAGTCATCTACTTTTGCATAGTTTTTTTTCTTTCTTTTTTTTTTTTTTTTTTAATGTATCTGGAACAAAAACATTACAACATGGGTAAAATAAGACTGCAAGGGTATTATGGAGTTTAAAGCCACAATTTTCCACTTTGTGTAAAATTTTATATACAAATGTTTATGTAAATACTACATCATCTATAAAACAAACCCATTTTCTACAAAACACTGCCAACAGTTCAATCTGTTTGCAGTCCCCAGGCATGATTTAAGCTTCCTTTACTTTTTTTTTTGTCACTCAAGAAACTATATAAATGTGGTTTCCAAATGGTGCATTGTTATTTAAAAAAAAAAAAAAAAAGAAAAGAAAAACTACTACTTTGAAATGCATGCATGCCAACAGCCCCTATATGGTCGGGACATTTCCTAGCAAATGTCCCGGGTCCCGATGCATTTGAAGGAAGTGACATTACATATAAAACATAAATAAAATTAAAAAAAATAATAATAATCATTTATTTTGCACAGTGGAGATAGTGAATACCACATGCTGTGCCCCAAGCTGATCACTAACTTACCGGTATACAACGGTAAGCACACTTCATTGTGTCTGTGTTTACTGTCATGCTGGTCATCTGGTGTTGAGTTGGGGGGATACGTCAATTATTATATTATAGAGTGTTTTTTGCGTGTGACCGCTCCCAGTGTATGGGAGAGGTCATCACAGGCACCGTCCCGCAGTTGAATGGTTCCGTAGTTATCCTGCGGAGAGGACGCACTCCTAGATGTAAACAAAGCATCCCCTCTGTGTAGCAATAGCGGTGCAGTCGCCTCGAGCTGCGGCGCAGACACTTTTTGTGTTCTTCAACACAGAGAACTGCAGCCTGAAACATTAAATGCCTTCTTATAAATCAAAACATATGCACTGTACTGTATATTATTAATTTTGACAGATCACCACTGGTATGTATTTAATTATAAAATGTGGTATTTACAAAGCATGCATGCTTTTCTGAGATGTTGGGCTTATCATTTCTATATTTTCCTTTGATTTTACAGTAGATGTTATAATGCAATAGTTAGAATGGAAAAGCTTTTATCTTATTTATTACAAACCAGAATAAAAAGGTT
This sequence comes from Polyodon spathula, assembly GCF_017654505.1. Taxonomy (NCBI): domain Eukaryota; kingdom Metazoa; phylum Chordata; class Actinopteri; order Acipenseriformes; family Polyodontidae; genus Polyodon; species Polyodon spathula. The sequence goes on from NC_054541.1 coordinate 34,488,525, forward strand.
TGAAAAACACTGAACGGGAGTGTAGGGAGTAAAGAAGTCACAAAACTCACATATATTATGGAAAATCAAACAATATGTGTGGGAGGAAGGTAGTTGGTGAAAGTGAACCATATTTGAATATATGTTCAGGTTATTTCATTTGTGACTGATGTGCACATAACATAGTCAGATGCAATTCATGTAACAAGCAAGTCATTAAGCTCTCTCATCAAACAAGTGCTGTCACCATTTAGTCTGGTCATTACATTGTACAACATCTCTTATCTCTTTCACTGTGAAATTAACAGTTTAGTTAAAACCCGATCAAATCATTTCCCATGAATGAGAATGTACATTTGTATGTTGTTTACTGCTTTTTAATGTTTACCTTTTCTTTAAATGTTTTCATGAAAAACATTTTATTCATTTAACCAGCATGAGAAGCCAATAAAACATACTGAATGTCAGTTACAGCTGTCACGATGCAGTCACTTGGGATGTATATGACTGATTGATATAAAACTGGGACCTTGGTGTACCACAGCTATGAATATCAAGCATCTAACAATGTATGCAACTCTTTTTAATACATTGGTCTGTTATGCCATATATATATATATATATATATATATATATATATATATATATATATATATATATATATATATATAGATAGATAGATAGATAGATAAGTCATACCCATGAATTTAGATTCTAAAACAGCAAAATATGAAATGTTAGCGATAAATAATGAAAAAAAAAATTGAATATAGTGTGCCTCTGGTCCGGAACAACAGGTGTGAATAATGTATAAGATGTGAAGGGAACCTGTATCAATGCTGTGCTAAGGTTTCAGCGTTTTACAATTAGATGTAATAATATCCATATATCAGACCCATATATCAGAAATCAAGTAGATAAAATAAGCTAAACATTATTTAAAAGATAAAACTCAATCACAACAAACAAATAAAGGGTACCTGTGGCCTTACACAAATCTTTTTTTTTTTTTTTTTTTTTTGCAAATGGATGCACTTCTGTTTCAAAACCTCAGTCTAATTCTCTCTTAAGCGGCTGCAACAGAACAGTGAGACAAGCTGATTCTGGAATGTACGGAATGTACAGGGTGTCAGCATTTTATGTGAATGGTGTTTGTTTAAAGTTCCGTTCAGTGGATCAGGCCGAGCAGCCCAATTGAAATCCTTGCGAAAGAAAATTTTGCAGCACCAACAGTCAAAGGCACGTACGACTGCAAATAGATTACATGAAAAGTCAAAGGAGCAAACTCTTGAGAAAATGTGCGACAAGTGGAATGCATCGAACTTACAAAACTGATAGGCCCTTTTCTGATCACTTTAGCTTATTAGAGCTTCAGGAGATTAATGGTGTTGATATTAAAATTTGCTTGCATTCTAGATACAGTGCTACAAAAATAACACACCACGTAGCTTCTGAAAAATCAACAAGTCTGAGTAGCAAGTCAGCACTTATTGTTTATCTTAAGTGCGAAAGTGAAAAAAACAAGGAGCCTCATTTCATGTTCCTCGATCTAAGTGAATTAGCAGATCAAAAAGCTGAGGCTATGCTTGAGCAACTACTGAAGTGTTTTGGATAAATATGGATTCTGTGATAACTATTTAAAACAACACCTGATGGCGTTTAAAAGTGACGGGGCAAAGTGTCATTCTTGGCAGAAAATCCGGCGTAGCTCAGAGAATCACTGAAAAATACCCTGATATTGTTTGGCATTGCTTAAATCACAGACTGGACTTGGCAGTATGCTATTTCTGAAACTAAGGGCATTAATCATTTTCAGTTATCTATGGACAAATTATATTGTGTATACAGTCAATCTCCCCAAAATCAACGAGAACTGGTTGAGTGTGCTGCACAACTGGATCAACAAATAACAAAAACGTCCGTGTTATATGGGTTGCAAGTTCTTTTTAGACAGTCTCTGCAGTGTGGTACAGTTATGACGCTCTTTGCGATGATTTTTTGACGTGCAACGAATGACACAAGAAGAACGCTGGCTTGGGGACACATACAGTGGCGCATTGGCCCAAAGAGCCTCTCCTCTGAAAAGTGCAAATCCATCTGGGAATTCAGGGTGAAGAATCAGACAAGATTCGTTTTCTTGGACTCGGAAAGAGGCCAGTGATGCTGCACCTCACACCTCGCCTAAAGTTAACCCTAAGATCACTGTGCTCTGTGTTGGGCTGAGTTTGCACTTCCCTCTGTTTATCTCGAGACCTAACCTTTTTAAGTGGTTGAGAACTAGTCATGTCACCTCTAGTGCTCGCTGCTCTGATGAGCCAGTCGTCCAGATAGGGGAAGATAAAGACTCGTTGAGGCGAGGACCTCGTCCATGCACTTGGGAGAAACTGTGAGGGGATAGGGACAGGCTGAATGGGAGAGCTGTAAACTGGTGTACAGCTCCTTCGAAGGTGAACCTTAGGAAATTCTGGTGTGGGGACAGACACCGCTGGGCATCGACGCGGAAGTCACGACCTCTGGCTCCTCCTCACAAGCTGTCTCTGCTGTCATCCCCACAGGTGGCGCTTTCCTTGGAGCTGAGATGATGCAGGCCTGAAAACTGCTGGGCGGCTCCTCTAAGCTGGGGTGGCAAACAGGTCTGATCACCCTTTTAGTGTCCTTGACCTTCTGGTGGAGGAAATTATTGACCATCAGCCCAAAGATGATGCCCCACATCAATGCTCTTGCGGAGGTGCTCCGGGCAATGTATTTGCACCACCCAGACTTGCCTCTGGATCACCACTGGTGCACCCAGCATTGCAGCGTTAACCATCCCGAGCCAAAGAGAAATTAAACCTGTAACAGCTGATGTTCTCCAGCTCTGCACAAATCTTGCTTGCCCGAGATGTGTGGCGATGAGCTGGTGGTGATCACACGACAGTTGCTGACCTTGACCAATAATAATAATAATAATAATAATAATAATAATAATAATAATAATAATAATAATTTATTTAACCATTATCAGTTAGTTGCTGATTTGGTGGAGACAGCTATGCCTCGTATTGCATCTCTTTAGCATTATTTTATTCGTTAACTGATGCATAAAATTTCCATTTAGCATACTGAAGCCGGAAGCACAGTCATACCATCAGCATGTAAGTGCATGCTTATTATGTTGGTGAAAAAATGATTCTTGTGAATACGGAATGGCTAGGATGTAGGTTAATCAAACTTTTATATACATTTCTTTATATAAAGATACAGTACAGAGAGAGGAGGCCTATAGGAGGTGTTGTTTTTCTCATTTATTAACCTGCAGCAAACCTTTTTAGGTCCTACTTACATTATAGTAAATCCTAGACAAATATTATTTTCATTAGAAAAGAAAATCCTGTGTAAATCCTGTGCCAGAAGCAAGCTTTGGTCTCAAACCATCACACGCTTGTGTGTGAATATTGCTTGTCCTTGGTGTTGCACAATGAATGCAACATCACTGTTTTTTTATTAATCATGGCATTTACCTGAATGTGAACATGAGCCTTGGCTTCAGAACTGTTTGATTGTAGGACCAAGAGATAAGTATTAGAACAGCAGCTTGCAACTGTCTTATTTCTCATGTAGCCCAAATGATCTTCAAGCCAAGTGTGAACCTGCCACTTTTTTGTACCAGTTGTAAGTGTGTTATTTACTGAACCAACAACAGCTACCCTCGAAAAATGTAATTATCTGTGACATTTAAATTCAATGCAGAAAAACAAAATGCATACATTAAAATGTATCTGGATTTGTATTGTCCTATCTAACTGTTGCAGGAAGTGTGAATTCAGTTTCAAGCAGAATCATTTTTGTGTTGCGAGACATTTAATTAAAAACAGTAGGCATTCCAGACTTGTGGCCATCTGGCACTCCCATTGTTCTAGTCTTAATGCAGATTTCGGTACTCATTTTGTGACTGCTAAATGGCTGGTATGTAGAAAAACCCTGGATTAGTAATTGTTCTGTTTCAGTTAGCTTTGTGAGAAGGAGTAGATAAGGAAACAAAATCCTAGCCATATCCAAGTGATACCCTTCACTGATGACAGTTTGATACTGTGTACCCCCAGAACACTCAATAATGGGCTGCCTGTATTTAAAATGTATTTTGAATGCAATGTCCAATTATTATTATTCTTTTACCTATGTTTTTCTCTCCAATCTAGGAATGCCCAATTACGTTCCATTGCCTTCTCCTTCCTTCTCACAACACATCATGAGAACTGAAGACTGGGTATCCAATTACCTCTTTAAAAGCAGAGGCAGACTGCTACATTCAAGTGAAATATATACATGGTGTGGTATTGTTACTATGTATTACACTCTTTCTATATTTGAACATACCTTAGGTAATATAAATCAGTGCTTTTTTTTAAATGTACTTTCTAATAAAACTAGCATTTCAAGTGTTTACAGCCAATACAATTATTCCATAAACCGAACCAGTCAACCACTTCCATTATGTAATTCTCACATGTACATTGCTTTCTTTTTAAAAGTAACTACTGTATTTGGTTAATTACATGAAGGCACTGAAATGTGTAGAGAATTTCCTTCTCAAAGCAAAATGATCCCGTTATTCCAAGTATAACAGACTACCTGAAAGTAAAACATGCATAACATGTTTTTAACACATAATGGTACCAGATGTATTTTACTTGTTTGCTATAACATGTTCTTCTTTACATTATGGTTGTGGAATTTTTTAATTTCCTAAAACTTTTAATGTTAAATGAGAAGCACGTGTCACAATTTTCTTTTGAAACTGCTTAGTACCGGTCACAAGCATGGTATATGGTATGTGTTCAAACATGGTGTAGGTTAAGTTTAGTATAAAATGTATTATATTTTGGTAAATTTTAGGACCCTATATGGGTTCATTTAATAAATGTTTTACTTTAAGAGTTGAACGTGGATAAATGGGACATCTGTGTTCTGCTTTCTACACCTAGATTAAATAAAATTGAATGTAACTTCTATTTTAAATGTAATCCTTTTAGCCTTAATCGCCAGGCTCTTCTTGCAGCAATGACTGTTCCTCTTGCATGTTAATGCCTTGCTAGAGGCAAGAGGATCATTTTATCAGCTGGTTTTGTTGCTTCTCTTATTCACAGCTTTAAAGTTCCATATTTGTCCTGCACTCAGCACTTAAATTGACTGTAGCCAATTTATAGAGCAGCAAAAAAAAAAAAAATTACTTGCAGTACTCTTCAACTGCTAAACTTTTCCTGATTTGTCTGCAGAAAACATCCTGACATTCTCTTTCATCTATTTTATAATAAATCAATTTGTGTCATTTTTTGTATTCATGTTTTGTTGTACAGTAGAAGTTTTTTCTAGTTATGCTAGTGCTTAAAATCACTCTATGGAACCTGTGCAACTTCGGTGGTATTGCTATTGCTTTAATAACAGAGTGGCACTGGTACAACAAAGCACTTCTGAACCAACATCAGAAATGTATGGACTATAAATGACACCTACATTAACACCTCAGAAATGTTACAAAACTAAAAAGAAACTGCATTTTGTGGATGACATGATAAATACATATACAAAAAGTCCCCTTAGTTTTTATATGTACCAGTACATTTCCTGGTTTAACCTATTAATTTAATTGCTAAAGAAATATATATGACTCAGGGATGCCAGGATCCTGGTAGAAGAATTTCACAACGCAATGTGACAAAAGTATTGAACTATAAAGATAGTGAAAAGTGGAACTAACAAACAAACTTTTACCAAATGTACAGTACTTTCTATGATTTTACTCTCAACCCATTGCACAAATGACAAAATATATGAAGTTGAAGCTCTCTGAACATATTAAACCCTCTAGCATATTGTGTTTGCAAACCACCATCAAAAGACCAAAGTTTCATACAGTCTATTTCACATGATCTAACACTGGCAGATCTGAGTTCTCTAGGGTTTCCCCCCAGGCATTATGTATAGGACCACTTAACAGCTGAAAGGTTTGCAGATCATTTGGGGCAGTGATTAAAACTTATCCAGTATGTGTTACACCTATCAATTGTTATTTTTCATTTAATATGATTATTGTCCATTCATGTAAATATTAGAATTTGTATCCAGGCAAATGTAAAATTGGAAGATTAAAAAAAAGCTTTAAAAGTTGTGCCTAGCTTCCATTGAGTGTGGTTTTTTTTGGTTAAAAAAAATAAATTAACTCATTAATTTTATTCTATTATGGTTTCGTTTTTTTTTTTCTAAGTTTGGGCGTCAGTCTTTGGGACAAAGAAAAATCGGTAAATAACGAACATTTACTGTATCAAGGGAAATATACTGTACTGAGTTCGGTCTTTGTAGCCACTGTTCAGGCTTTGAATATAGACCATTTGTTTTCTTGACAAAGCATAGTGGAGACCAGCTAACATTCCAGACAGACAGATTTGCATCTCTTAAGAGAGCCAAGTTTAGACACAGGAATTAGGTCTTTAAGTAAAAAAAAGCACACTAATGGTTTTAATTAGAGACCGTGTATTTTACCATTGGAGAGAAGTATAGGTAGTACACAGTTAATCAACATCTCACAATTAGTACTGAAATCTTAGCCTGACTTGAAAATCAAAAGCCTTTTCCAATGTTCCACTTACCTGTGCTTTTCTGCTATTAAATCATAACCTGGTGAACCACAAAATAAATAAATCAACATTATATGCTTCCTTTGGCTTTGCCTAGCAACACTACAAAAAACAAAACAAACAAACAAACAAAAAAAAAAAAACAATGTTGTGTCACCTGCTGCAGCAGGGGTTGTTTGTGGGCTTGGGAGGGAAATGAACATTTAGAATACAGAAAATGTAAAGTCAGCAGGCAGATTTGACAGACTTAAACTTTACATTTTTTTAACAGCAGATGATAAAACAAATAAAAATGCTGACACTTTCAAACTAATGATGAATCAGATTAAAGTATTCCTCAAATTAGTTTGGGAGCTTGCCATCAGTTTTGCAATATAATATATGTGTGGTATTAAATGTCAAAAAGATTTTACTAAAATAACATATTTTTTTCCCTACCAAACAAAACTAGAACACCCAAGAGTGGTTCCCAAAGATTAAACATGTAGGATACAATCAGATTGTGTTGTGTACAAGATGAAGGATTTCTTGTTTCTCTGATATACTAAAAATGTAAGAGAAAACAAAACACAGCAAAAGTAGTGATCTACAACAGAGATGAAGAACACAAGCATTCGGTAGAGCAGCAGTACAGTCGATTCCTGATAAATGAGTAACCTGCATAGCTATAATGATATATTCACTTACCAGGAATGGTTCCCCATTTACAGTTTGTGTTAGTTTTTTTTTAAACCAAAAACTTTGCACACTATCCCATCAGACAGAGTGCAGCCACAGAAAGTGGACTGAAGCCCATGGCCACAAACTGTTGTTATTTTCTTTTTAACCATAAATGGTTGAGCCATTAGAAAACTCATGTTCTTAATTCAAGTAGTATTACATAATAATCCACTTTGGGTGTAAATGCATGTTAAAAACTATTGTTTTAGTTGGAAATATGCCTTTGCTTAACAGTTGATAGGCTTTTTCTCATGGATTGTAAAACTAGGTTTTAGCAGACTTTCTACATTTATTAATCACCCTTGGAAAGCCCCCTTGAGCTGTTACTATCAATGGTTAACTGCTCTGCCTTGGAGCAGGTAGGAGTTTAAAAACTACAACTTTTGACTAAAAGCCAAAGGGCTCCTCCAGAGGCAACATGCTGTAGTGAATGAACAAGTCAAACAAGATTTAATTATTTGAAAAAACACAGGTAGAAAAAAAAAAAAAAAAAACACAATAAAATTGCTGTAGATACATAGATTAAATGATTTGGTTTTGTTAAGACTTTTTAGGTTATTCACAAAAGATGGAATCGACTGCAACTTATATTCACAACAAATAGAGAAACAGAAGACGTGGAACATCAAGGTGTGTAGATGCGTTACAACGTCAGACAACCACCAACAATACAACACGCAAAGAGAGAGACAAGTATTAGGAAAAATGGTTTAATATTGGAGACAGAAGCAAAAACTGCATCACACAATAACATACGTTACAAAAATAAGTTTGACTGTTCCAACTACACGGTTATGTTCACAATGAGGACAGGAGAATCAGAAAAAACGTTGATCTAAAACAGCTAAAAGCAAACCCCTAATTATTATTTTTTTGTTGTTGTTAAACTAATACATTTATCCACTGAAGGTGACTAAATACGTCTAACCCTATCTTATCATGTAACTGCACAACAGGTAATTAAAGTGAAACTTACCGCTTTGTTTTAGACAAACTTCTATTACTATGTATTAGCGAAAAAAAGAAAAGAAAGCAAGCCAAAGTTCTTCTAAAAGAATTCTTTAAAACAAAGCCCAACTTTCTTTATACCAACCAGAAATCAAACTCGGAATCAGTCACAATCTGGCCCACAACAGTAAGCCACAGAAATGTCCAATATTTTTTTCCTTTAATCTCCAGTATAAAAAGTTCCACTGGTACAAAATGCATAAGTACAATCAGTTGTAGAAATAGGAACGCCCGCTTGTTTTGACTTAAATTCCATCAAACAATAGAATCCAATGTATCATTAACAACAAAAAGCACACTCAAACGTTGTTACATATTCCACTGAAATGCATTCACTTTGGCTTTTCTCAAGACAATACTTAAAACTATTTAATTCTTATAATCCTAAACAAAATGGCATTTATCTACTGACAACAGCTCTTACAGCACAGAAAAACACAAATACATTTTTTCCATTTGACATTCGCCAAAAAATGCAATGAAAATACAGTTTTGTTGTTAAATAGCACTTAAGATAATTAACAAAACAGTGACATGATTTAAAAGTACAAGCCAGGAAACTTTAACCCCTAAGGTGAGAAAGCTCAATGGTACTCCTTTGAGGACTGTACATTTATTGTGCTTTTAAATATTAAAACATACTAGATGCTTTCTCATCTTCTGAAAATACCGATTGAGAGACTTAGTGATTGTAGTTTACAAATCAATGGCCTTTACTGACTCTCATTAGACATATTAACGATGAGGTCACAGGTTTTGTGCATGCTGACGTAAAATATCCACCAGTGGATACCAGTTCAAGTTGGGAGAAACTGACATGGGAGTTCCAATCAATAACACTCTGCATGCATTGTGTATGTGCATGCTATTTTCGAAGCGTTTTGCAGAGAAAATAATAAAGTGTTTTGTGCTAAACAGAATTTGTTCATTTGAGGAAGCAGATCTGCAATGCACTCAATTGTAAATACTCAGCAACGATCGTTTTCACCTGCTGACTGCTCATGCATCGAAGGGGACAAAACCAAAAGTGAAAGATATAAAAATAATAGTACCATGTTTGACTGTTCTTTTAATAGAAATTAATCTTATTTTGTTACTGTAAAAGTTGTTGAAAGAGTGCAAAAACAGTCCTCTAAAGGAGAAGACTACCTAATAGTTTTAGCAAAACTAGTGTGTAAAAGCGAGGGATACTGCAGCAAGTCTTTACATTAGAAGGCAGATTTCATTGTGTTAATTACAAGAGTAGAATTCATTGACAAACATTTTCAGTCCCTGCTCATTTTGTAATTTCGTAAGGGCACTTAAACCAAGGTCTGGGGTCATAATGTTGGCAGTTCAGGAACCTATCAGAATAGCATGTATATATGGCACTTTTTCAGAAAGCTGAATTTCATACATTTTTATATATACAGTATGCTCTAAACATGTAGACAGTAGGTTAATCCCTGTAGAAAGTGCCCTTGAACAATTTTTTTTTTGTTCTGCTTGTTTACTTAAAGAAAAACAAAAAAAAAATCTTCTAGACTTAGTTTATGTGCCCATATTTCGATCAACTGTCACTATGCATTACCAGATTTATAACTGAAAACTGATTAACTGTACACTTTCTGCCATACTAAAAAAATTAACAAGCTAAAAATGCAAATAAAATAAAATAAATAAAATAAACACTGAAGGAGTTTCATTGTAAGAATTTTCAGTAGTTAAATATTAATTGTAACACATATAATTTAAGTATTTGTATAAAAATTTAGATGCTATCTTGTAATTAAATTGTGCTCAAGATGTATGGAGGTTGGCTTTCACTCTGTTAATGCTCTTTATCTGCTTTGTCAGAAATGTATCGAACCATTGTCAGCATTTAGAAAAGTCAAACAGCATTCACCTTTTAAATAAACATCTTTACTCGTTGCAATACATCCTAAATGTCTTAATGGGTTTTAATTGAGCCAAAAAGATTAATTCTGAACTGTGAACATGGTTTCTTGACTAACAATTTTCATAAATACTGAGTATGTCCCCAAAGAACATAAGCAGATACTAATTTCTCCCTCATGCCCTGGACAACAGCAGAGGCAATTAAGTTAAAGTAAGGCTCTGTGTCACATTAATATGGTTGCATTTTAAAGGCTTACTCCAACACTTTTGTTTGACTTAAAAATCAGTTCAGTCTCTTTATTTTATTAAAAGGCAGAATACAAGATATTAGACCAACAACAGAGCAGCACCTGTAGCTCATATAAACACAAAAGCAACAACAAAAAAGGTGTTTTTAATTTAAAGAAAAGGGTGGAAACTTCTTAGCTTTGACTTTGGCCCCCTGTCCCTTTGTTGGCTGGTGATTAAACATGTGAAACTCCTACAGCAGAAAGTGAAAACGAATAGCAAGGGTTGTTCTAGCAAAGACTTTGAGAAGAACAGATAGGAGGCTTTAGAGATTCTCACCTTTAGGGTTTTTTTTCGTACATTATATTAAAAGAAAGTAGATTGTGAGGTTTGCTTTCACAGAACTACTGTGTGGTGTTCAAAAAAGCAAAACATGGGCACTTTTACACCTTACATAAAAGCAAAAAGAGAAATAACAAACATTAACAATTTCAGGCAACAAGACCACAGAATAGCAAGTTAACAAACTTTTTTTTTTTTTAAATCTATATATTTTCTTAAATATGAGGGATTCATACAAAACACGTAAGTAATAAAATACCCATGTTATCAAATAACTTTTCACAAGAAACACACTGAAGCTCTAGGCAGGAAGTACCTTTTGGAATTTGGCACTAAATTCCACTGATTTAAGTTTTCTTTAAAAAGAAAAAAAAAAATCACATTTTGCTGAACAATAAAACACATTTATATCGTTTTCCACAATAGAAATAAAAAATGACATCAATGCTTCACAAGCTCACACACATTTTTCTTTTAGGAATTTATTTTCCACAAGAAATTTAGCAAATACGACTTTTGCTTAAAATAAAAAAAAAGAAAGAAAAAAGGCTTCTATTGTTCAAGTAAACCGAATTTTAATCTTGTCTTTAAAAACATGAAACACTTAGACCTTAAGACTCGTGATGATACCACAACTTAATCCACAAGAAGCACCAACGTTAATACGGTTTACAATTACTTTTTTCTCTATACATTTAACCAGTATAAAATATAGGTAATTTCATGTGCATTTAACCACGGATTGTCTAACTGTGAATCAGTTCAGCAAAAGGTGACACAAGTAGGTAGCATTTTCCCCAAAACAGGGCAAATCTTCTTTTTTCTTTAAACTATTCTAGAAAAAAGTGGTTCTATATATAGTTTTAATGAGAAAGTGAGCCACTTAAAATGGCCTTATCAAAAAACTTTACACTGCCTGAAAAATGTAAAAACTATTACAGAGCTTTAAGAGAGATTCTATATTTAATCAGACAGTTTTTTTTTTTTCAAACTGCGCAGAAGTAGTCTGTTTAACTTAGAAACTGCCATTCCTTGCTCCTGGACACATATTGCTATTGGTACCAGCAACCAGGCAGAATGCCAATCCCTGTATAATACTTTCAAGTTTGCTTTAATGAAAGAAGAAAGAAAACAAAAACAAACAAAAAACAAAAACATTTTGTAACAGGTTTTTTGTTTTTTTTTCACTACTGTTATTTTTTTCCCTAAAGTTTCAGTCTTGTATGAATGCAGCTATGCTTTCACATTAACTTCCCAATAATCATAGCTAGATGAGGTCACATGCAAATTCAAAAGGTCAAACTAGGTCAAAGGTCAGTAGGAGGACCAAGTTATGATGTGAGGTCAGAAAGACATCAGAAACAATGACGGGACGATGACACTTTGTTTTTTTGGACGCCACAGGGACATGCTAGGCAAACGATGAACTAACAGGCATGAAGATGTCTAGGGGGAAAAAAACAAGGAAGAGTAAAAGTTACACAGAGTCTATGCAGCAGAAACAAAATCACTTTCATGGGTACAGGAAAACAATGCAAATCTCAGGTTATCAGAAGCTATGATTCATTTAATTAATTTGCATTTTTACATATATATATATATACTTTTTATAAAACACACACATTGAACACCCCAAAACAATCCACCAGTGTATTGGACAAGTGATGGATTAATTTTGGGGAAAAAACAAGTGTTTTGTAAACAAATATAAACATAAACAAAGCCACAAAACTGAATATATCTAATAATGGAAAGAACAAACAAAACCACCACATAAGTAACAAACAACAAGAAGCATGATTACTGCAGATCTGGGGCTCAGCAGTGGGGAGGGGAAGTCGTCCAGTTTTGGCACAGATTTTTTATATTCTATAAGACTGCTTCACATGGTACTAGCTAGTAAAATGAGAACTGATCTTTAGGTATCCAATAAATTAACAATAGGCAATAAATAAATTCAGTTTTTTCTGAGGCAGTAAAAATTTTTGTATAAAAATAGAACTGCTTTTTTACAAATAAAATTTACAAGCCTGTGGCTCTTTATTCTGAATTTATCTTTCAAGAAACATCACGTATTTTCTTTGTTTTCCCATAACTCTTTAGCTTTAGATACATGTTTCAGAATGTGTTTGTGTTCCACAATACCCCATTTCAACAAAGACCAGTGTAATCTGACCCAATAATATCAAGTCTATCTAATTAATGAAATAAAAATATTCTTAAAATAAACTAATCATTGGAAAGACATTTCAGAACAACATGCTAGTGCTTGTTCGCATCAATTACAGAATAGGCCACCACATAATTACCCATAGTCGGCGGTTGCCACTAGAATATATTGATTGGGTCCACAATGCAACCTGATTCCCTTTATAGGGCGCACGTGGCACCAGCAATTAAGAGTTAAATTGCACTTTTTTTTTTCTTCCAGAAATTCTTAAAAGACATCGGGTCTTAGGTTAATGGAGTGAAACTTTTTTCAAAAGAAAAAATAAATAAATAAATAAATAAATAACCTAGTCTAAACAACTTAATGATGGAAATGGAAGCTTTTATGTAAAACAAAAATATATAAAAAAAATAAATAAAAAAACCCCAAAAAAACAAAAAAAAAAAAACAAAAAAAAAAAAACCTCTCTCTTGGTGAAAGTTGGCAATATGTTCCTCCTCAGTCTCCTTTACTGAGACAGGCCTGGCTCTTTGGGGACTTACCCTAGCAAAGCTAAGATAAGAGCGGTAAACTTCTAGTGCTAAGATCAGTATGGTTTGCTGTCGTTCTTGGAGCGCTTAAGCTGAACCTTCAAGCGCTTCATGCCGATCTGGAAGCCGTTCATCGCCTGAATGGCGGCCTGTGCAGAGACTGGATTGTCGTAGCTAACAAAACCTACAGAGAGCCCAGAAGAGCAAAGAAAATGACAGAGACAATTACAAAAATGCAACACCCAATCTAGTCTATTCAAATCACGACTACATTAAAACAATAATTAAAAAGGTATATTATATTGCATAAGTTGGTATCACAATTGTTTTCAGATCAGTGGTGCTGAACGTACAGTATATCTAATGTACACAAACAAAAGTAAAAACATGTCTACTCTTTCAATTCCTTTATTTACAGTATGTAAAGTTAGTTATTGCTGAAAGACAAAAATAATCAATAATAGCATTTTAGCATGCTTCTCTGTGGATTGTGTGAGGGCGATTTATTTACACATGTATTACCGTCCCAAGTTAAATTGTCCATTGCGCAGTAGCTCAGAGCCAGCCTGAAGCAGGCTGTATTGCATAGAGGAGTACATTTACAAAAAAAAAAAAAAAAAAAAAAAAAAAAGGGGTGGAGACACGTTTAGTAATACGTGCATGCACTGGTTTGAAGTAAAGGATTAAATTCTAGTTATCTGAGTCAGTTTCACACATAAAGACTTTGACTGACTGCCTTCGGACAGCAATTAAACCAAACGGTAACTTACCTGCACTTATTATTCATGGATAGTAAATTTTGGCAGTTGTATTAAACTACAAATGCAGTAACAATGTATACATTTATCAACTGTGATTAGATCACAAACATCATTAACAGGGAAATTGTGTGATTACGTTTATTAATGGCATGAGCTGACATGACCAGCATAGCACATTCCAGATTACACCCCCTCTACAGAAAGTGTAGTAGTCCACCATTTGTGGAACGTGACCAGAGTTCCGTGTAGGTCGCGGACAATTTAAGTTGGGCCAGTAATTTATTTATTTGTTCAATATTACATTCCACAGTACTACTTTCATTACCTACCGAAGCACTTGCTCAGATTGGTCTGTTTGTCAATGAAGACTTTAGCAGAGACAACATTTCCAAAAGGCATGAACATCTGCAGGATGTCCTGATCTCCAAACTCCTGGGGAAGGTGGTAAATGAACAGGTTACCACCTTCTGGCCCTGTTGAAGATGAAGAAACAGAACACATCTTTATAATCAGATTTGTATTTGTTGATTGCAGACAATGACCCCCTAATGGATGAGGTGATTACAAATATGCATTTCCTCTGTCACTTCATATACTATATTACACACAACACAGGGTCTGCTCAATTGAACTGATGATCCTTCCACATCGTGTTATATTGATACACAATGCTGCAATCTTGTACAAGTCAATTCAGCAGTAATGCAATGTTGGCTGTTATTTGGGATGACCAAAAAAATCTACCTTAAAATTCTAAATTATTTTAAGACAACCACAACATGCCATAAGTCAGTTGAAATCCAAACATATTGGCTGATCATCCGGTTCATTATAATAGGCTCACAAATATTTATGGCTTTCCAGTAGTTTATTTTACAATGAGAGGAATGTGATCAGCACAGGCATATAATAGCATGATGCCAACACAAGAAAACATGTCATCCCAGCCTTGAGATCCATATAAACCCTTACCAATTAATGTTTCATTTTCAATTATGCCCTACAATATCCATCAGAACTAATATGACATCTTCATAAATCACAAACATTTTGCGCACTACATGAATCCAAGTGTGCTGTAACTGCCTACTGCTTTCCGGTTTGCCCTGATGGGAAGATATGTACATTTTCACAGTAACAACTCTTCAAAATGTAGAACTTTATATAGCTCTATATATATATATCACTCTCTCTCTCTCTCTCTCTCTCTCTCTCTCTCTCTCTCTCTCTCTCTCTCTCTCTCTCTCTCTCTCTCTCTCACCCCACACACACACACACACACACACACATACATACAAACATACATAAAGACATAGATTATAGATGCCAGGAGCACTCACCCTCTTTCTGGCTGCCTGCTGCACTCTGTTGCTGGAGCAGACTCTGGCTGTATAAGGTTGGAAGTGCTGCTGCAGCGTACTGCTGAATTCCTGAGTATGCCTGGCTCAGAGCATCCATGGTGCCTGCCGTCCCATTTGTCAACCCTGTTGCACCAAGTCCTCCATTAAGGGCCGCCATACCTGAGAGCATTTGAGCAACTTTACATAAAACCCAACAATAGAGAAAGAAAATTGCACTTATTCATTAGTGCTTTTCAAAATAAGCTGACATTCTCACACAGAACAGAAAGGCTATGGAGAGCTTGGAACAGCCATGCAACTCAGCACCAGATTTTACTGAAAACAAAATGGTTAATTCATTACTGCGTAAAAGCCTTTCAGACGGTAAGAAGACACTGAATTCTCAGAGGCTGAAGCTGTTACTTGAGGGCCCATAAAGGAGCACAAAATACATATAAATATTTCAATGCTTGACAATTGTTTAAAATATTCTACAACAGGATTATATTTTTTTATATTAATGATACTATAGTTTTTTTTTTTAATTTGAGTTCTTTGATGTCTTGATTTGCTTTCTTATATGGATGTTAAGATAATTATATTAACACTATCACTAATTAAGGAAATTTCATGAAGCTTGCAAGTATATTAAATAAAGATTAACACAATTTTGATACGTTTTTGAGATCAGGTGTGTATATAAGAGGGAAAAAATAACATGTACCTAGATGGGTGGAGTAACTGTTGGGCACTGAAATACAAAATATAGAATTTAAACAATTATATTTCAAAAAGATGTTTACTAGTGCACGATAAAGCTGAATCTCCTTGTCAGAGTGAGAGATTGTGACATGGGCCACTAATATAAAACCCAATGTCAACTATTTAAAAGACAAAATGTAACCTCAAGTAACAACAATCTCAAAGCCTACAGATCAATACACCAACATATAGAAAGCTCTGGCTTCGACAAGCAAACGTGCTTTTTAGTGAAAAAAAAAAAAAACATGCACATGTGAAACACAGACTGCACTAGAAACACTAGCAAGGCAACATTTTAAACACATGATTTTGCAGTGAATTCACAACTTATTTTGCATTAGTAATAACAGATTGTAATACAACAAACAGGTTTACAGTATGTCTCTGCTATTGTGGCTAATACTAGAAGCTAGTTTTGGAAACCCTGGTTATTTTTAATCTTCAACTACCTTAGTTTCTCTCAATAATATATACCTATTGACTGGCCTTCAGTTGCAATGCCAAATCAGACTGAGGCTTGACTAACTTATTCCATGAAAAGGTAGATTCTCACAGTATTTCCCACTACATGTATGTGTGCTGCATGTTAAGTTCAGACACTCCACTCCATTAGTAATTGATACCGTGCATTACACCTCTAAGTTTAAACAGACTTTACTATTATTCTTTCCACTGTTTGTACTTCCTTACTATACAATGACACTGATAATATGCATTAGCCCCAATTGATCTTAAGTAAGGTCATTTTCACTATTCCACTGCATTAAAAAATGTATTTCACACAATAACCCTTCTGAATTTGTCAGGGAAAGGGATCATAAGAAGTAAATAAAACACACTTTTTTTTTTTTTTTTTTTTATTCAGGGTTTTAAACAGATATGTGAAAAAACAAAATCATATCCTCCAAGTCAATACTTACTGTTAACGGTGCCTGCTAGTGCATTTATATTATTCAATCCCACAGTAGCTCCAGCCAGTCCCTGTAGAGTTCCCAGGGACGCGAGGGAGTTCATGGCAGCCCCGGCACTGGAGTTTGGTGTACCAGCAACTGCACAGGAGAGAGAGACAGGGTAGAGGGGAGGGTTTTGGAAATGAAAAACAATTCTCATCTCAGCATTAGAGCTAAATTCACTTTCCTTATAATGGGAACTTTCCATCTGGTGGGTGAATTTATCGAACAAGTTATAATACACATACAGCATCTAATCCCTATTATATAAATGCACACTACTGTCAGTACATTACCAAATGCCCATGCATAACTAAATTAAAACCAGACTAGTTACTCAGAAATATAATACCCAAAGCAAAAAGTACACAGAACACAGTAACTTCCTGTAACACTTGTTCAGACAAAGTGTCTTCAAATTCAGAACAAGTGTGCCTTACATTGAAGCTCATCAGATAATCTGGAGATTACTGACAGCAAATCTGAAACTCAACAAAATATAAAAGCATTTTTGGCACTGTACCTATAAAAACCATTACTATGGTGACATGCAAGCCAGCCACAATTTTTCTGTAATTATTACAATTTATAATTTGACAAAACCAAACACAAACCATATATTTTATATATATATATATATATATATATATATATATATATATATATATATATATATATATATATATATATATATATATGGGGGCTATTTACTTGTAAGCCCCCATAGAAATGTAATGGTTTCCAATATAACAATGCATTAAGAATAATCCAAATTACAGGCTAATGCTTTCAGTCTTAGCAAACAGTCATATCAACATGAGTTTGCTATAACAGAGTAGTGAAAGTAATTAATAAATCTAACTTAATGTCATATATACAAATTAAGACACTGGCAGGATATTAGCTGTTTTATAAGAAGATGGCTGTCGCAAGATCAATAAGCTCGGTCTGTGAGCTTTTTGCATTAGAAAAATTGAAGAAAGGAATGATTCAACAAAAGCTACAGTGGGAATGTGTCTTTACCAAGAGAGGACTTTCATTTCGGACACATTCGATCTAAAAGCATTACCAGATGATCTAGATTTAAATATTGTAACTAAAGAAATTATTTAAGACTTTTTACAAAACTATACAATAATTCCATCCCCAGAACACCTAAACAATGACATATATATATAGAAAAGCACATCAAAGTATTAGTTCCATTCTGATAGGTAAAGAGATGGGAGGCTGATTAAGTTAAGAGCCAGCAAATTCAACCTTCAAATAGAACTACTTACTGCATAATCAAAGCACAGTACAATATTCTAAATAAGAAAAAGAAACTGATGAAATAATTGCAGTGAATAGCAAAGCCCAGTTTCTAAGCAGCAAGCAAGCAAGCAAGCAAGCAATTCCTAAAATTTTGCTTCCCTGCAATTACACCATGGGCAGCAAAATCCTGTTCAACAGCGATTCTATTTAATTTTTCTGAGAGTGCTTCTGTCTCCAGCATGTCCAACAGGGCTAAGGTACAAACTCGCAATTTAACAGATTTCACATTTAACAAATTCTTTCCATTTGATCTCCTGTACTATTGCTGCCCTCACACAACAGTGACTAATAACCCTGTCTGCTGGGAGAGATAGTGTAGGAGTCACTGTGAGTTCATCAAGGCTGCTGCCTGACAGTTTCTGTCTCTAGTTTAACAGGGTCTGCTGGAGTTACCGGTGTGGAATATCTCAAGATCAGGTTTTCCTCTACCAAAGAGATGTTTTCTCTTAATCATATCATTAAAGACAGCCCCACCCACGGCAAGGATGCAGAACTCCTGCATTTCGTGCAAGCCTCAAACCTGCATCATGCATTGAGCATTCCCAATGGCACTCAACCTTTAGTTTATCATTTTTTTTAGCCACCATACTGTTACAGTACCATGCACATGTTTACAGGAGTACTGGAAAGAAATTTAGATTGTGTTTTATTTTTTTATTTTTTTATTTTTTTAAATTCTTATTAATATTATTTACTGGCTGCAGTAGCAAAGCCAACTCTTTTGAACTGAACAGCTTTGACCAATGAAAGCCATTTTAAAAACCCAGCGAAAAAGGGCAAAAGTATACTTTTTTTTGGTTTGTCATTTGGGAGAAATATGAAGGTGAAGAACCAAAAATTGTTTTGTATGATTGTATGATTATGTACTGAAAACAGAAAAAAATATGTTCAGTTATGAAAAAAGAAATCATATTTCCCCCAAATTTGGTCCCCTCCGAGCAGGGTATTACCTGGACTTGTGAGTGCTCCAAGGGCACTAGTGGTTGCAGAGAGAGGGTTTGCATTCGAAGTTGCTGCTGAGTTTTGTGCTGCTGCTGCAGCTGCTGCTGCTAAAGTTGCCAGGTTCTGTAACTGCAAAGCATTCATACCTAAAAAAGGAGCCAAAAAGGATTTAATATAAACCGTGTTTTAATTTGACTCTTATCATCTTGCAGTTTCGTGAAGTTCTATTCTAAGCAGACGTAGGCTCTTGGGAGAAGTCCGGATAGAGGTGCTTGTTTTTGTGGCTTTAGTACATATTAGTGGAACCTCTCACAACAGGTTCTCATTCACAAGACTTGGGGATACGCATGCAGAGAATGACCAAGCCAGGTCCCAGACTCACAACCTCATGAACGGCACCTAACCACTCCTTTAAATGAATAACAGCTATCACTTTCAAATATTCGTTGTGTTTTACTGTCTCTCTACTGAAGTTTTCCAAGAATATTTTACTAATGAGCCACAAAATAATCATTTGATAGTTGTGTTTAAACTGAAGCTGCACTTTATTTGTATTATATTGTACAACAGAATTACTTTGATAATCATAATTTCTACTTACAGGTTAGTCCTGGGGGGAGTCAGCAGCAGCAAGCACCAACAGCAAATAAGAAATTACTTATTTTATGAAATCTGGTTTGGAACAAAACACTAAAATCACCCGGAATCCTGGAGATATATATATTATTTGATACCATAAAACAGTTATAAGGATTAGATCCTTGTTGGAGACCACCAAGATGTCAGCACAGCAAAACAGGACAAATGTAAATGGATCTAGAAGCCATGGTGACTCATTTTAGTGCTAGTTTAGGGCACTCCAGAGTCTGAAAGCTGGAAGATTAAGCCCAGCCGTCCCTCAAATTTATACTAAACTCTGGACATTTATAGTACACAAGGGGTGCTCCTTTATTGGTACTAATCTAACTCTAATTAAAATACATACATCTAAATGATTGCTTTGCTGAGGCTAAACTATTGCTAACTATAACTATTATTGTGTCAAAAGGATGCTCCTGGTTCATCTACTACTATGTTGGAAGGAACAAGCAAAATAAATAATCAATGGATGTTTACCAGGGTGGTTCAGATCAGGTCGCCTGGTGAAATGCAACCTTCAGTTTTAATATGGCCAGTAGACCTTACCGCATTTGCATATATACAACAGAACTTCGGTTCTGTAATAAAGGCTTTCTGTTTAACTGTCAGAATCTGCAACCAGGCCCCTTTTCTTGTTTCCATAGTAATGCGCGCAAGCCAGTCAAGTTAGGGTATAACAGTGGAAATTATCCTTCCGAATTCAATTTGCATTGTCTGCAGTTCACAAGACGGCTATTGCCAACGTAAAGGCCATTGAGTTTTCCTGATTTGCTCAGTTGATCAGCTTAGACAGCATGGGAAATTAAAAAAAAAAATTAAAAAAAATTCTTACCCTAAATACAATGTCAAAGAAACTGAAGCAACAGTCAAATCTATTTGCATTTGGATTTGGAAAATCCACATTTTAGCCAGCTTGTCTATGACAGTAACTGAAAACATGTTTACTGCCCTTAAACTTTTATATAGTTATCTTCCATGGCATTTGATTAATACAGGTTATATTTACTGGCATTTTATGCACACAGAATATAGCTTCCATGCACACAGAATATAGCTTCCTGGCATTTATATATAATATATATATATATATATACTATATATATTATATATATATATATATATATATTATATATATGTATGGCAATTATATGCACGAATTACTTCCCTGGAATTTTTGAAGGGTTCGTTCTAAAAATACATCGATTGTATACCATGTAGCTAACATATGGTGTTAAATTGCTAACGATAAAAAAAAAAAAATCCATTACATGAAAACAAAGCATGCAAAAGAACGTGTGTGCAAAATATACACGTCTCCTCATATTGTCCCTGTATGAAAATGCTGGGCACCACAAAAATGCACTTGACTACCAGGTTTATGTCCACATTTACAGTGGTTGTAAGCAGGCATGTCTTGCAACAACAAGGGCACCACCATCCTACTGAAAACAATATGTATCCCAAACAAATACTGACTAAAATTGGTACCTCCACAGAACACAACTTGGCAAGTAGAATATTGTGTTTTGGGTCAGACTGACATTAAAGACAGGCACAGACAAGTATCGTAACAAGTAGCTGCTACCATCATCAACATGAATATTTTAATACAAGCATTAACTGGGTTGCACTTCATGCAGGAAGTGCCAAGATATTCCACCACTAAGTGGTGTGTGAACACGAAACAATACTTTTTGAAACTGCCAGTTTCAAAAAAAGATTTGTAAAACCACAGAGCCAACTGTCAATATATTGAGCCATCAGCACAACAAGTGCTCTTCAAAGACTAAAAAACACAAGAGCATCTACTAGTAATGAGCCCCCTGGATGTATGGATACATAAACATGATCATAAGCATTCAAGAAGCACAATTATTCTTCAGCCAATGTCTATGATAAACATCTCCTGCAGAGAAGCACAAGGAGTTGATGACCCTTTCAAATACTTTCAGTGTGTTAAAGAATATTGTAGCCACTCAAGGACACAGGCAGCATGATGTTTTGAAAAAACCCTTCAAGGACACAACTAGAAATTCCATTCATTTTAGTTTTGAGAGAATATATATATATATATATATATATATATAATAGTATATATATATATATATATATATTATAATAACACACACACACACACACACACACACACACACACACACACACACACACAGTGGCTCAAAAGTATTCACCCCCTTTGGACTTTTCCACATTTTATTGTGTTACAACATGAATCAAAATGGATTTAATTAGGAGTTTTTGCCACTGATCAACACAAAAAAAAGTCCATAATGTCAAAGTGAAAAATAAAATCTACAAATTGTTCTAAATTAATTACAAATAGAAAACAGAAAATAATTGATTGCATAAGTAATCACCCCCTTGAGTCAATATTTGGTAGAGGCACCTTTGGCAGCAATTACAGCCATGAGTCTATTTGGATAAGTCTCTACCAGCGTTGCACATCTGGATACTGCATTTTTTGCCCATTCTTCTTTGCAAAATTGCTCAAGCTCCGTCAACTTGGTTGGGGACCTTTGGTGAACAGCAATTTTCAACTCTTTCCACATATTGTCAATTGGATTGAGGTCCGGGCTTTGACTGGGCAACTCCAGGACATTGACCTTTTTGTTTTTAAGGCTCTCCAGTGTGGCTTTGGCTGTATATTTGGGGTGATTGTCCTGCTGGAAGATTAATCTTCTCCAAGTCCCAGGTCTCTTGCAGACTTCAGCAGGATTTCCTCCAGGATTTCACTGTATTTTGCTGCATCCAATTTGCCCTCTATCTTCAAAGCTTTCCAGGCCCCGACGCAGAAAAACTTCCCCACCACCATGCTTTATGGTAGGGATAGTGTTCTCGGGGTGATGTGCGGCGTTAGGCTTGCACCAAACATAGTACTTAGCGTTGAGGCCAAAAAGCCCTATTTTGGTCTCATCAGACCATAGAATCTTCTTCCACTTGGTCTCAGAGTCTCCCACATGCCTTCTGGCAAACCCCAGCCAAGATTTGATGTTTTTTTTTCAATAATGGCTTTATTATTGCCACTCTCTCATAAAGGCTAGTTTTGTGAAGCACCCAGGCTATTGTTGCCGTATGCGCAGTGTCTCCCAGCTCATCCGTGGAAGACTGTAACTCCTTTAGAGTTGCCACAGGCCTCTTGGTGGCCTCCCTGACTAGTGTCCTTCTCGCCTGGATACTTCGTTTTTGAGGACAGCCTGTTCTAGACAGATTCACAGTTGTGTCATATTCTCTCCATTTCTTAATAATTGACTTTATTGTGCTCCAGGGGATATTCCATCCTTGGAAATGTTCTTATATCCCTGATTGGTGCTTTTGAAGAACCTTGCTTTGAATGTTCCTTCGTCTTCATGATGTAGTTTTTGTTAGAAAATGTACTAACCAACTGTGGGACCTCCCAGAGACAGGTGTATTTAACCTGAAATCATGTGACGCACCTTAATTGGTGCGTCACAGGTGGACTCCATTCAACTAATTATGTGACTTCTAAAGACAACTGGTTGCACCAGAGCTTATTTAGGCGTGTCATAGCAAACAGGGTGAACACTTATGCAATCAATTATTGTCTGTTCTACATCTGTAATTAATTTTGAACAATTTGTAGATTCTATTTTTCACTTTGACATTATGGGCTTTTTTGTGTTGATCAGTGGCAAAAATCCTAATTAAATCCACTTTGATTCCATGTTGTAAAACAATAAAATGTGGAAAAGTCCAAAAGGGGTTGAATACTTTTGAGAGCCATTGTAATTGGATAAGTCTCCACCCCCCTAAGTTAATACTTGGTGGAAGCACCTTTGGCAGCTGTCAGTCTGTTGGGATAGGTCTCTACCAACTTTGCACTCCTAGATTTGGCAATATTTGACCATTCTTATTTACAAAACTGTTCAAGCTCTGTCAAATTCCTTGGGGACTGTTGATGGACAGCAATCTTCACGTCATGCCACAAATTTTCAATTGGATTTAGGTCAGGGCTCTGACTGGGCCACTCAACGACATTTACTTTTTTGTTCCTTAGCCACAACAGTGTAGCTTTGGCTGTGTGATTTGGGTTGTTATCATGCTGAAAGTTGAACTTCCATCCCAGGGCAGCCTGTTTTCCTCAAGGACTTCTCTGTACTTTGCTCCATTCATTTTCCCTTCTATCCTGACAAGTGCATCAGTCCCTGATGATGAGAAACATCCCCATAACATGATGCTGCCACCACCATGCTTCACAGTAGGGACAGTGTTCTAGGGTGATGCATTTTGTTGGGTTTGAACCAAACATAACGCTTTGCATTTAGGCCAAAAAGTTACATTTTAGTTTTGTCAGACCACAAAACTTTTTTGCCACATTGCTACAGAATCTCCTGAGTGTTTTTTTTGCATACTTAAAATGGGATTCTTGAGTAATGGCTTCCTTCTTGCTACCCTACCATACAGCCCAGATTTGTGGAGTGCTTGAAATATTTTTGTCACATGCTTACTTTGACCAGTCTTGGCCATAAAAGCCTCTAGCTCTTGCAAAGTTGCCATTGGCCTCTTGGTAGCCTCTCTGATCAGGCTCCTTCATGCTTGGTCATCCAGTTTGAACGGAAGGCCTGATGTAGGCAGGGTCTTGGTGGTGCCATACACCTTCCACTTCTTAATAATAGTTTTGAATGTGCTCTAAGGGATATTCAAGGCCTTTGATATTTTTTTATACCCATCCCCTGATCGGTGCCTTTCAACAACTTTATCCCGGAGTTCTTCTGAAAGTGCCTTGGTGCTCATTGTTGAGTCTACAGGAACTGCTGAATTTATTCTGAAATCATGTGACTCACTACAATTTAACACAGGTGGAGGCCACTTAACTTGGTGTGTGATTTTGAAGGCGATTGGTTACACCTGAGCTAATTTAGGATTGCTATTACAAAGGGGTGGACACTTATCCAACCAAGCTATTTTAGTTTTTGTTTTTAATTAATTTTCTACAAATTTCTAGAATATTTTTTTCACTTGGAAGTTGTGGGGTAGGAAGTGTAGATAAATGAAAAATAAAAACTATGTTAATGCATTTTAATTCCAGACTATAAGGCAACAAAAGGTGAACATTTTGAAAGGGGATGTAGACTTTCTATATATATAGCCAACTGGCTACCAACGTAATTGCAACGCTTTGTAGTTTTGCCATTTCTTTTTGCTTTTTCTATCATTACTGGTTGATTAAATAAATACAACACTGTAAATAATCAGAGCACTGTGACAATATAAATCTTTTAGTTTTGAAAAAAAACAGACATTATATATATACATATATGTGTGTGTGTGTACAAGGGGCCATGCATGCAGGTTTAATTTAATGTTCACCTTTGGCAATTTTGTAGCTTATTGTTCATGGGAATTACCAGGAATCTGCACATCAATAAGTAGGAACAGATGTCAGATGTTACGTGTGCATGCCCATCAGAGCCTGTTGAAAAGTGACAGATGGATGGTAATAGAACACTCAAATCCCATTAGCATATGCACACAATTCTTGCATTTTGGGTTCGACAAAGAAGCGAAGGGACAACAGCAAGATTTTTCAGTAGGTAGGGTTCTCTACCAGTGGAGTTCAAATCTTAAAAAGGAGCACATAGGAGATGTGAATGGTTTTTGTAAATGTGGTATCCAATCATCTCTTGAACTATTATAGAGCATCAAATAATTAAATAGCTAGTATCATAACTTAGTCTCAACAAATGTTATACAACTTAGTTTTATTTTTATTAAGGACACTTTTACCATATCTGCAAGATTCTTCTTGCTGTCAGTTTTTTTTTCCTCTGATGTTTTCACTTCATCAGCTACAGCTTGAGCTTGCAGGTTGTGTCACTTCGTATTTCATACCAGAAAAAGATGGGAGGAAATCGAACTGCCTTTGAAAATAGGACCGATTTGAAACGATTGATCCAAATACAACTGTGATGTGCCTTTGCATTCTGTGATCAGTTGCAACTACCACTGTGCGCAACATTTTCCCCATTTGGAAAGAAAACATAATTTTAAATATGTTAAAGTTGCAAACTACTGTATGACCTGTGCTATATTAACATGTCACAATATTAACAAAACAATATACTATTACATGTAATAAAAATATAAAATAAAACTGGTATATAACTTGTTTGTAGCTAACTAACAGTCATTTCAATCTTTATGATTGATCAAAACAAAAGTTATCTTCTTCAAAATAATATGTACAAAAAATAGGCAAGAGATTTCTTTTGACATTATGCCATAGTGCAGCTTTCAAACAGTGTAGCAAGATGCAGTCTGTACCAGTGTTAATCATTAGATGGCTCACTAGAGATTTGGAGGTGCACCTAACTGGAAATGAATTATGATGTAATCTCAGGGAAGGAAGCCCCAAGGTAAAAACTGCATTACCAGCTTTGTGAGAGATCAGAGCTACATAAGGCTGTCTCATATGAATCTGATATAGCATTGAAAAATATTACAGGTGAAGCAGGATGATGGAGAAACAACAGAAATTGTGAACACCAACTACAGCTATTGTCATAACTAACATAAATATGAAACAAGGTCTAAAAATGTGCTTGTGTAGCTAATCATGTGAAGGTTAATTCTCCAATTGTGAAGTTTAGTATAGAATATACATGTATTATGAATTTATGTTTATTTCAAATTAATTCAGCAGGAAACCATGGAGTCTACTGTAAAACAGTGGTGAATGTATATACAGCCGCCCTATTTTAATTCTATTACTGTATTTCTGACAGGTGTGAATTATTTACCCATCCATTAATATTACTTCACATAGTGAAATTAGGTCCTCTGAAAATCAGGCTGATAGATTCTAGGGTGGTGGAATCTGCCACTGTTTATAGCCTTAAATTAGATAGCATTCAGTTTTCAAATCCATTTAACACCTACCATCAATTATGCCCTTATTAGGATTCCTCTACCCAACTACTTCTGGAGTAGAAATATGCAGATACTAATTCTCTCTCAGCTCCTGGTTGGCAGCTTTATCTCATCACAAGCCATTTTAAATTGATGAACCTAGTCATCGCCCACAACCCTCACCTTTTTATAGCAATGTAACACCAGCAACAAATATATCTCTGGGCAATGATACTAATTACATTTGACAGGTGTCAGTATCAGAACACAAGTAGTCCACCAGGACAAATATGGATCACAGGATACCTAGTAACAAAAGCCCATGTGAACTTTCATAAAATTCAGGCCAGTGGTTTTGAAGACATACCAACTAGAGGCCAAAACAAATGCATTAGCAGGCCACCATTACCAGAACATGTTCAGATTTTTTGTACAATATATTCTTCTTTTTAATACAAAAATTAAATGAAATTTTATCCAAAACTTTAAACTAAAAATGTTCTCTACATTTGGCATATGTTTTGTATGTACATAAATGCAGATATACATGTGTTTCCATGAGTCCAGTTGTTGGTGGGGAGGGAAGGGGAGGGGGGTGTTATATGAAATCCCCAGGGGAAGGGGGCAATTCAGATGGCAATTATGATCTGACAGAAACGGTTTCCAAAGCACCCTGCTGTTTCTGTAAACAGCTTTTTTTTCTAAAGTGAAGCTTCTTTGTGTAGTAATTTCCAGGGAGGATTTGGGATAAAAACAGCAGTCAGCACACATTAAAAACATATATAGTCCTGAGGCGCCCTATAGCCTGGAGATTGTAGGTTCAAATCCAGGCTGTCATTGCCGGCTGTCACCGGGGGTCTTAGGGGGCGGCGCACAATTGGCTGAGCGCCGCCCGGGTAGGGAGGGCTTAGGTCAGCAGGGCAATCCACGGTTCACTGCGCATCAGCGACCCCTATGGCTGATAGGGCGCCTGCGGGTCTGCAGTGGAGCCATTCAGATCTGTGTTGTCCTCTGGCACTATGGGTCAGGTGGCTTCACTGTGAATCCGAGGTGCAAAACAGTTGGTTCTTCCATCAGTGATGTGGAACCCCTTTTCCTGTGTACCTACCCATTCCGGTTTGAAGTTAATGTCGTTATGTTTTTCTTAATGTTGTTGTGTTTTCTTAATGTTGTTGTGTTTTCTTAATGTTGTTGTGTTTTCTTAATACTGTTGTGTTTTTCTTAATGTTGTTGTGTTTTCCTTAATGTTGTTGTGTTTTCCTTTTTGTGTTTCTGCTTTTCTTTTTATGTTTGTGTTTTGCACTTCAGGGCCACCGTACATCTGCCTTTCAGATACTATTAGCCTTTGATTCTTTATACTAAGATTTCTTCATTAAACAAAAACACAAAAATCAAATCACATAATTCTGCTATCTGTGGCCTATGAATCACAAGGCCACAGAAGTAACTTTCCTTGATTAGGCCTCTGCAATGTTTAGGTTTCCTACTAAAAACAGGTCACTGCTTCTTTTCTGTCATCCTTATTATTTAATGAGCTTTCATTTAAAACTGCAGTTAGGAAATCGAATGTCTCACTACAGCTGGAGTCTGGAGACACACTGTTTAGACAGCAGACAACCTTCAGGATTATAAACTGGGACACGGAAAATTCACTGAAAAATGTACAGACACAATGTTACCTTACTGTAACCTAAATTATATGTACAAATCCATACATATAATATACAAAAAAAAATAAAGCATAGCTATGTATGTATGTATGTATACACATGCATACACACATCACTAACCATCACAGTATATGTACATTAATTTATATGAATACAAATATCTTCTTTGGATAGACCTCAGGAGAACCCTTCATTCCCATTATCTCTGCTTGCTAATTAACTAATCCCCAAGCACTGATCAGAATTAAATAATTGGTAGGAGTTCAGTTTCTATCAGTGCAACAGTGAAAATGTCACCACCTTAAAATCAATCCGTAAAAATAGTAAATGTATATTTTAACATACAGTTGTAGTCAAAAGTTTACATACCCCAAATTAAATTTATAATTTCTAAATATTTCTTGAAAAAAATATTGGGAGTTGCGGACCACAGGTTGGGAACCAGTGCTTTAGAAGAATACAGAATGCAATGCAGGAAGGTGTAGTGTAATATTACAGAAAATTTAGGACAACTAAAAGGAAGGAAAACTGAAATACTGTTTGACAATAGCATAGTGTGTTGATGTGCCATAAGTTACAATTTCAAATGTGTTTTAAGTTTTATTGACAATGGACTTTAAATTTCTTATTTCAACAAGTCATGTAAAACCACTTTTAAAGGCTTCTGGAAAAGAGCCATAATAAGCAAGTTGAATAAATATGTTTTTTGATGCCGTCTGTAACGCAAACTTACCTGTTTTTTTTCTTGCTTATCGCCCCAAAAATATGTGTGTTCATGCTCACCACTAGCTTCCTAGAATAAACGACTTGCGAGATATTCTAACTTGTTGACCACCCAAAAAGGGAGGGAGAGAAAAAGCAAGAGAGCAAGGCTGGCTTATATATCCAAATCAGCATTCCTATACCCAAAATAAACTACTATTGTACATGTAAGGAGGACATGTTTGAAGCTATGGCCACTGTGGAGCTTCATTTCAATTGTATGACCTTACATTGCCAGTCTATGAACAGCTGGGGGAGGGTTTAATGGCTTTTGTCAGTTATAGTCAGGAGTGGTTTTAGCAATAAACTTGGTGGCAATATCACTGGACTGCAATTCTGAAGGTAGGGGAAATGCATTCCCCGCCTCAATACAACAGTTTTGAATGGGTAACGTGTTACCCCTGTGCATACCTAGGCCACAGAAAGAAGCACCTCTAACACATTGCGTCCTGTGAGCCTGGTGGGTAAGGAAGCACTCTCCACGTTTGACTTGTTCCCTAAAGCCATTTGCTATGCTTCTGCCAAGGCTGTAAGGTGATAAAATAGTCATTTTTTAAGGTTGGTAAATTTCACTCACCTGCCATTTGTTGAATGCCGCCAAATGCTCCCAGGTTATTAGAAGAGGTGGCCTGCTGGAGGAGCTAAAAGCGAAAGGGAACACATTTGTATCGAAACACCCACACCTTTTGTTTTTTATGCATATTTTCATGCCACAGGGATCTTTGCAAAGCTTGTATTGTCAAACTAAGAATCCCTTGGGCAGTGCTATAAATGCATGTTCATGTCTAAGCCCTGTTCAAACTGCATACACAGGAAAACCTCACTACAACTGATGCACTGAAACAATTAATAAATTTACAACTTTAACAAACAGGTGTTAAATCTGCTTAAACCAACATGCTGTGACTAATTAAAAACTCTCAGTAGTCTAGTATTACAGTATTACAACTGTGTCACTCAATGCTGTTCTTTCCCCCCCACAGCTTACTGGAGGTTTTTTTTTTTTATATTGGTTTGCTTTTAGTTTTTTTTTTTATTTAGAAACCCTTCAGTAATCAAAATAAGTTATTAAAAGTGAACTAAACACACCCAAATGCAGCTATCAGCCTAGCCAATTACACTCCAATCTCTCTTTAGAAACAGCCAAGAAAGGTTTCATGAACAGCAAACCAGATTCAATTAAATCAAAAAACATGTGCCGAACCACTCGGCTGTCAGTAGACTACTCACTGCCAAGTACTGTGGTGTAAGTCCTCCTAGTCCAGTGAGGTTCCCCCAGGTGGCAGTATTGAGCTGTTGCATCTGTTGTGCCAGCTGCTGCTGTAAGCGTCTCTGTTCCTTATCCTTCTGAGTGTCAGCAAACTTCACCACAATTGGAGAAGAGCAACCCTGTCAGAGAATTGTGTTAAATGCAGTTAGTGGGGAGGGGTTAAATTAAAAAAAAGGGGTTGTAATAATAATAATAATAATAATAATAATAATAATAATAATAATAATAGTAATAATAACTATTATTATTAATAACAAATATGCCCCCAAAACTAACAATTTGCAGTTCATTAAACTGTACATTTTTATTATTTTTTTATTGTACAAACTGTTTTGAGAATTTTAAATTTTGCAAACTATCAGGTTTCTTATGTTGAAAAACAGGAGTGGTTCACTAGTTGGTTTCTAGCAGTTATAAACAAACTAAAAGCAGCATGCAATTCATAACATCATGTAACACATTTTTTTTATTTTTTTTTGTTCCTGGGTAGTAAGTGTTATTTCCTAATTGCTTATGCCTCAAATGTATAGAAAATGGCTATTATTCCCCACAAACTTTGCTTTTGTGACCAGGACAGGTAAATTTCAAAATATCACTATTTCCAATGAGAAAACGGGCGCTTTTGTGTCTTTTCGTTCACATAAAGTCAGAAAAAAACAACATATGAATCCAAATTAACATGTGTTTATACTAAAGTAATACAAAAATGACTACAAAAGATTTAGAAGTGAGTAGTTTTTCGAGATTTACGATTATACTGTAAATTTACAGTATAATCGTAAATCTCGAAAAACTACTCACTTCTAAATCTTTTGTAGTCATTTTTGTATTACTTTAGTATAAATCTCGAAAAACTACTCACTTCTAAATCTTTTGTAGTCATTTTTGTATTACTTTAGTATAAATACATGTTAATTTGGATTCATATGTTGTTTTTTTCTGACTTTACGTGAACGAAAAGACACAAATTTGCCCGTTTTCTCACTGGAAATAGTGATATTTTGAAATTTACCTGTCCTGGTCACAAAAGCAAAGTTTGTGGGGAATAATAGCCATTTTCTATACTTTTGAGGCATAAGCAATTAGGAAATAACACTTACTACCCAGGAACAAACATTGTGTTACATAGTGTAATGTTATACACTTGATACAAAGAGATGGAATATTCTATGCTTACACCTTCCTTAAGTACCACTTTCATTATGTGTACTGTAGGTTTATCTCCTCTCTATCAGGATGTCATTTTCCCCAAGCCCACTATCACAAAGATTGAGAACCCTTGTTCTAGATGGATACTTATTGTCTGATCTGGGGATTGCTCAAACAACTGAGCTACTCCTTCACCGCCATTTTTGAATGAAGGCACATTATTAATAAGGGTGCAGCGAATCATGTAAAACATTACTCAAGTGCATGAACATGTTGGCATTTCCACTAAAGTATGAAGGATTTAGGCCATGAAAGAGTCAAGAGCAACATTACATAAAGCATGAAAGGCAGCAGAGCAACTCAAGATGCTGCTTGGCAAGTTCAAGTACAAATGCTGTGGGAATGCATAATAGATGAGAATGAACTGTGCAATGCAGTCTGAGATTTTTGTTTTCTTCTTTCCAGTTTGCGATCTATGAAAAAATAAAGGCCCCTTTTGTTTATTATGTGCAGAGTTTGGGCACTTCACTAGTATATCAGGAAGCTGTCATTGATTCAATTTAACGATTACAGTCATGAAGTGTTTGGGTTATTGTACTTATTGACTGCGGGCTTCTGCAGCAACTCGTGACACAGTGGTCCATAAGTTCAAACTACAGTTGATGTCTGGGGGAAAATCAGGCTAAATCAATCAATCAATCAGTCACCCACTATCATAGCGTCACAGGACACACAGTCTATCAATTAACGCTTTGCAGTCTAGCTGAACAACAAAGCTTCAGAATGTTCTTCCTTTATTGGGGGGGGGGGCTGTTCCTAATAAAGTCGTCATACCCTGAATCTTACAATAAATATGTATTCTGAAGTGTTTGCATGTTTTATAAATAGGGTTAATTCTAGAAATAAGGGTTTGAATGCAGATGGCTTTATAGTCCCTATTTAGTATAATTAAGAACAGGATCCACATAATGTCCATGAATTAATAGTTCAGAAAAATAGAACATTAAAAAACAAAAAACAAAACCCTATAATATTAAGAATAACCATAGACTTACCTTTCTTTATTTTAATGAGATGGGTGGGCCTGTTTCTGTGAGCAAAGTTATTTTAAAATTGAAACTTTAAAGACGGTTCTAATTTACTTTTCATAACAAATTTACTAAGAGAAAAAAAAAAAAAACGGATAATGTGTTCAGTGAGTAATTCAGCTGGTCAAGGGTACTCAATTTTGTTATGTTAGCCTCCGTGCACCGTACAAAAGTGCTGACATAAACCGCAAAGATAGCCTGTAAATACAGCATTTAAAAATGCCAATGTATTTTTGCAATGCGTGGATAGTGAACTTTGCCTTTGTCTCTTTTTTCTGTATATTTCATTACCAACAAAAATACATGATTGGCATTTTTAAATGCTTGGTCACTAACAAGGCTAATATTGCAGGTCATGTCAGTTCTGTTTATGGAGTGATTGAGACCAGCACGGAGGCTTCATTCATTTTAATTACAACAAACGGAAATGTTGAAAACCTCCAGCTTAATGTTTACAACAAATAGAATCTTGTTTGAGGGACTATTTTTTTTCTCCAAATTTCTCTATTTTTTTTCTTTATTCGATTTATGCCGCCAACCCAACTACAGCCATTTGTTAATGCAGCACAACGCATGCCCTATCGTGTGTTGTCCCTTACTTTACAAGCTGCTGTGTTGAATGCTTGTAAGCATAATACACGAAAACTCTCTAATAAAGAATGCATTCTAGACACTCAAACTATTTATGACGGAGAGTTTAGACCTTATTTTTATTTTTTATATTTTTTACTTGGAGATGTTCTCCATGTATACATTTTCTTCATGCTTCTGTAGCTGAGTTTTTAAGATCTCAAATTTTGGGCTTGCAACGGGATCTATTAACTACGCCATCGCTTCATTTCCGTAATTATGTAACCTTTCCACGGACTACCTGAAGAGAGCCTGTAGACCACAGATTGAAAATCACTGCTCTAGTACAAGTGTCTGGAGTTCACTATTTCTCATCAAAGTCATGTTTACTCCTTTCACCCATATATACTTCAACCTATTATGTCTCGGACTGACTGAATATTACCCATCTGGCAGCTGACTTGATAAATGCATCCAAGTTCATGTGAGATGATAACAAGAAAATAACTGTTTTTATATTTATGTAGCTTAAAGGGTTTTTATTCAATACGTATATATGTAATTTTATGGTCAAGTGAATAAAAACCCTAATCTGTTCAATGTGTCTGTGCTGGTTCTCCCTACTCCCCAGCACTAGCCTTGTGTATTTCACTATTTCATCACACATCCCTCAAGATTGAAAATGATGCAAAAACAAACAAGTAGAATCTAAGAAATCTGCTGTTATTGCAAATCATTTTAACAATATGAAAACACTCTGTCTCTGTTTTACTCCTTTTAATACTTCTGCTATTTTGTTTGTGTTGATTTGTGCATTTGTAGAAATACTTGAACTTTTCTTTGAAAAAACAATAGTAACATATTAATCTTTCTTTTTGGTGGTGATTATCTGATGGCCGATGGCACTTACAGTACCAAATGAACAAGCTGTCCATTTAGGGGACTTTAAACTTTCCCCTCCTTGTTCTCTTTTTATCTTGAACAATCAGAACCCACTGCTAGCAACATCTGAACTTGGATCATACTGAAAATAATATTTTTAACCCATGTAATGTTAAGTGAGCCACAGTCGTAACATCTGCATTTAAAATGTCTCAAAAGGCAATTTAAACTACAATCATAAAACCCAAATGGGTTAAAGAGAAAATGCTTATCTTGTTTAAGCCACATATTTGGAAGGTTTTATGGAAGGTTGCATCATACTTATTTAATTATTCAAATGCTACAATTCTCGGGCCATGTTGACAGCAAATAGTACAATATACTTTACTTTGTAACCGACACACTACCTTCTGTTTTTATGTATAAGGTAGATAACAAGATAATGAGGGAGAAATACTCCTCTATCATTTGTCTCTCATAGTCCCCACCCTCACCGCCACCAAGTGAGGTCTACTTCTTTCTTTAGTTTACCAGGACAGCCCAGTAGATAATGATCTCTTCCATATACTTGCCTGATGTATAATGTAAGCAATTCAGTCGCAATTACAAAAAAAAAAGGATTTAGAAAACTAATTTGAAACAAAAACACCCAAATTTAAAGACAGATGAATTGACCTAGTTTCAATCCAGAGAGCCTGACAAAATGAATGCATTATTTAAGTTCAAATTGTCCAATGACAGGCACCCATTTAAGACAGCCCTTGTTATTTATCATTATTTCATGACATGAGGATACCTGAGATGTATTGTATTATTATTATTTTTCTTTTAATTTAGGGAGACTGAAAAAAAAGACTGCTCTGAAAGAAAAAACATGCAATATATTAGAATGATATACACTTATTGGGAAAGACAATTACTTTGCAGCTAATGCTGTTAGTAAAAAGCAAACAATGAAATGACAAATACAAGCTATTTTTGGCTGATATTTTCAAGGAAATGTTCACTGTAATGTGTACTATAGAACTCAGTTTTTAGGTGTATATAAATAATGACAATTTACTACTGTTTGTAAAGGCATTAGCATTGCAAGTCGTTATCTGAGGAAGGAATGACTTCCTATTTTCTGATGTTTCACATAGAGAGACATTCCACTATCATCAGGCAAATAATCCATCTGTGAAATATGGCTTCAACATGAATGTGTTCATTAATGTAAGGTAATCAGAAAGTAAGGAATTGAAGACTATTTTATAATTATTTTAATTGTTTGTGAAAAAAGAAACTAATAATCTAACATTATATTAATATTCATGTACCCTCATTAACAGTTTTACAAGGCAGAATGTCTTTTTCAAGGGAAGTATTGCTGTAAATTGATTTGTAAACTTTAGGAATGTACATCAATGTACTGTACAGTGGTTTCCCAGTGGAAACCAATGAAGTGAGCCTAAATTTTAGATAAGGTTATTTGGAATGTGCCAAAAAGGTAGTGGTAACATTTCCCTAACTGATTCCACAAAGAAGAAAACAAAGAAAGGGCAGACAATACAGTACCTCCATGGTCTGAGACTGGTGCATGGCTTTGATTGCATTCTGTGCCATTGACCTTGAAGAAAACGTGACAAACGCACAGCCTGTGGGGACAATGGGAAAGGGAGCAGGAGAGACAAAAAAAACAACAAGACAAAAGGGTTGGACACTTGTTAAACCAACACAGTCTACGAGAACGGCCACAAGACGACACTGTTCTCAGTAGTACATGAAAAATAAACAACAGCACTAAGTACTCATTCACAGCTCTGACTTGTTATTCTGCCTATCGGTTAACGGTCCAACAGGAACATGCAAAAAGGAGATCATTTTGTATTGTCACACAGAGAGTCTGGGGGGTTAAAAATGCTGATAGTTTGTTGTATTGGTTACTCTTGACTGACAAGTTTCTAGCAACAAAGAAGCATGTATGATTTACATTTAAAGATTTACATTTGTATGCATTTGTTAAGTTCTCTCTTACACTCTTAGTTTAAAGGTTTTTCACAACAGCAGTTTTTTTTTTTTTTGGCAGAGCTAAGATATCAGGAATGACAAAACAGTGGTGCTGGGAAGAGTTTGAGTAATTGAATCTCTTTTATTTATTTATTTATTTCATACAGTGGGGTGGTTTACCACCACAGTTAACAGCTCATTAAGGCACTCTATATCTTGTTACTACTGTTGTGTTGTATGTGATCTCCATAGTTTAACTGGGATACTTCAGCTCTAGGAACTAACAGTAGAAAACTCTTATATATAAAAAGAGTTAGACATAAAAAGCATTTTAAATCCCCAGGCTATGCAAGTAAAATGGAAACATGTTCTGATGTAATATACATTTATTAATTATATTAGCCAATCTGAGATAACTGATCAGCCAAACAAGAAGCTAATGAAACTGGTTAGATTATCAAGTCATGACTGTAGTGGCATTGTACCAAACAGCAGTGAAAGAAAGCAGTGCCCATGGGTTACCTTACAGCCATAAGTAACCTACTGAGTCTGCTCACAATACACATTACACAGTAAGAATTCTGCACAAACACCATTCACTTAACAAAAAAAACACCATCATCTTCTTTCAGAGGCATCTTTGTACTTTTCATCCCAAGTAAATAAAAAATGTGCAGATTTTAAAACATTTACAATTTATCTGCTGAGCAAGAATGCAATAGCCACTACTGTACACTTGTCTCTTAAGGGTCTTTTATGGGTCCCAAAGCTCATTGTTTATCTCTAGATGATCCTGTTAAAGACCTCAGATTAATCAGTTTCCTAAAGAGTTCCCGAAGAGCAGATGTTAGCATCACTGCTTCTGAAAGAGCAGACGCTAGCATCACTGCTTCTGAAAGAGCAGACGCTAGCATCACTGCTTCTGAAAGAGCAGACGCTAGCATCACTGCTTCTGAAAGAGCAGACGCTAGCATCACTGCTTCTGAAAGAGCAGACGCTAGCATCACTGCTTCTGAAAGAGCTCACACAGCTCCCAGCTTCCATCTGCTCTCTAGTAGGATCTATGACCGAGTGGCAGCATCATGTTTCCTTGGTCATTGTGACTAACCACAATTTAATTTTATAGTGTCTAGTCAATGGCCACGTACTAAATACACTCTTCGAGTTGCAAGTGACTTATCTAACTATTACGCTGTTTACCATTGGCTACAGTCTGCAAATACCTGTAATGCTCTAATCAGTAATGTAATGTAATATATATATATATATATACACTACATATGTTGACCTGTTTTGAACATGTTGGCATTTCACCATGTTCAAAACAGGCATTTGTTGGCATTTCAGGGAGGATCAACTTGGTCCCCCACAGAGATATCATACTTTAAATAAAAAACAGTTAAAAAAATGTTGGTCTCCAAACAGTATAAACAAACAGACTGTAATAAAAAGCTAGCTATTAACATTAAAAAACAATCACTAACAACCGTTTCCAGGCTTTACCTGACCTGTAGAGTGCATGGTGCTTTAACGCACATGGGTTTTGACAGGAGCAGTAGGGGGCTCTGTACACTGGTAGAAAACAATGTAACATTTTTTCCAGTAAAAGTCACATCTCATTTCTAAGGATTTGCTATAACATTTTCTTTATTATTGTATGAATTGTGAGCTGCTCCACTGACTTTCTATAAAGCAATGCTATTTTGAAGCTCAAGCAATAATACCACATAGGTTGTCAATACATTGTTAAAGTATTTTCTGGTGAAGCGCTGCCTATGATAAGATCATATGGTCTAGGAAATGTTACGAACACAAGGCTGGCCTACGAGCATGAACACACATGCTTTTACAAAACTGGAGTAGGGTCATTCCCCTGTTAAATGACAATATAAAACAAAGGCTAATGTTTTCTGTAAGCAAGACTGATTGTCTGAAAAAAAGAAAAAAAGGCTTTAGAGTTTAAAGTGAAACTTTAATAACCTTGTTTCAGTTTGTTCTGGGATAACAAAAGCATGAGAAAAAAATAGATCACGATTTGTTTTCACTTGAGTGTAGAATGAACAGCCCTTTAAGGAAAGTAGGGTAGGTCCCACGGCACAGCAGATCCACACGTGGTATGATCCACATTTTATTAATAGCAGAATCCTTCACCGGTAGACTGATTGGTATTACATTTCCATACTATGCAGTAGTGTACAATGTGCTTGTAAGGGGATTTGAACAAGAGCCCTACTTAGGGGCCCCAATCTATCAGTGTCTGGCATCACAAGTACTGTATACTTTTGGCAAAATCGTTTTGAGTGCAATTCACTGCAAGCAGAACTTTTGAAAGATCTTCGCAAGACCTCTGGGAATGCAGTTAGCTGTTGTGATCTTTTATTCAATTAAATATACATGAAGACAAAACAGTAAGGTCAGAAAGGATCAGAGACTAGAAGGGGGAATGAGGCAAGCAGGTAAAAGAGGTGGTAAGAGTGGGGAAGGATATATATATATACACACAAACATACACACACACACACACACACACACATTTATTAAATAAGTATGATGAGAGAGAGAAAGAAAGAAAGAACAAGAGAGCGAGAGAGAGAAGACGTAAAGACATATATTGTTGGTGTCTTTGCCCTTTTGATTTCTAGTGGACGTCTTCTTAATGCCGGGGTAGATTGGGGGGGGGGTTGGTGCAGGCACTACAAGGGTCAATTTTTGTTTTTCTGTACAGCTACATCCCTTTGCTTCCTCCGTACAGATGAATAGCGGGAGTGTGAAAGGTTTCTCAAAGTAATTTCCTTGACAGAATTACGGGAAGGCACATAGCACTACCAGAGAAAGGTATTTCTGAGCACATCTATGATACCTGTCACCTCAACTGAGAGAATACAAGAAGCCAGGTGTGGCAATGAAGGCTTTTCTGAAGAGTATCTTAAGCATCTGATAACTGGTGCACTAACGGAGAAATGCACATTTTGTTTCTTCTTTTTATCTTTTTAAATTAAAATGTATATTATCATTTTTTAAAATCTCAGAAAACACAAGCTACCGTTAAGTTTCTAATAATTATTTTGGAAAGAAATTATTGAATTGATAAAAACATTTCATAAACATCAATTAGTCAATTTTATGTGTTATTGTTGCAATAGAATAGGAACGTTTCTTTTTTTATCAACCTGCATCCGCATAGAAACATGGGTTATAGTGGTTACAATTGGTAAGTTATTACTATATTTTAATGCTGTTTTTAGACAAATACATTTTATGCTAAATTTACAGTGGAAAGGGGAACTGACAATTAAGAATG